>NC_080632.1:63045592-63345592 GCF_027887145.1 Ammospiza caudacuta | reverse complement strand
GCTAGTATCATAGGATTATGTGAACATAATCTTTATCAACACTTCTTGTACAGGTGTACTGGCATCATATATAACCAATATGTCATGTTGGGTTGAATTTTCACAGTTCCTTTTTTTTTAATATTAACAGCCTTTTCCACTCACATCTACTATGTAGAATAAATTTGTAACATACATCTCTTCCTTTTGGAAAATTATGATATTGATAATTTTTTATGTTTTGTGGTTAAATTATTAAAAAAAGCCAAAGTAACATGCACAGCAGTTGAATATTGAATTCAACATGCTTTAGTAAAAATAATTCTCTTCTCATATAAGCTGATCCAGCAGCTGACTGCTACCAGACACAACAGTCCTGTTTCTCTTTCCTCCTTTTTGTTTGTTGGTACTGAGATTTGTTTGGCTTTATGGTAAGCTTGTTGCTATAGAGACTGGTGAGAATATTAAGCTATTTTGTGGTTCAGAGACCTGACCAGATCACTAATAGATAGTGGATACGAACACTTTTAATGGTTTAGGGGTTTAGAGGGTGGAGTCATACATGTAAAAGCATTTTCAAGAAGACGGGGAACTTTCATTCTTTCTTCCTTTGTTTTTCTCCCCTCTAGTCTTTACCTGAGAGCAGTCCAATCCTTTTATTTCGATAATGAAGTTACCATCTGGCTCACACCACCTCTTTGAGATTGACACCTGACTGGTAGAAGAAAAGCAGACTAATGCATGTTTTTACAGGGAGTCTTGCTTCCTGAGAAACAAAACTAGCTTAATTCTTTATTCTGGAAAGAGTGACTGTTAAAGTCCAGCTATTAAAATATTAAAGAGAGGCCTCAGGCCAAATTAAGGTGCAAAGAAGACCATATGGCAAAGTCTCATTATGGATTATATTTAACAGTAAATGTGAAGTACAGAGAGAGATAGAAGGAAAGAGAAAAATCGGTGGTGGGAGACAGAGAGAGTGACAGAGACAGATTAAGTAGAAAATATGGATCTATAGATCATCATAGTGTACTGTTAATGGTTTTCTTCTGGTATTCTTGGTGGTGAGCACCCCACAAAACACTGAGTTCAATGGATTAATTAAAGTTTATGCCATGGGACAGCCCATGATGTGAACAGACTTTGGATCAGTTGCATCGCTTTGTGTCATGCGCAGTTGTCAGGTGTGTGGTCTCAGCAATGTGTCATGGGGGAGCTGCAGGCATCTTTGCTGGTTTTTGGCACCTTCTCAAGTGAATGTCCTGTGTGTGTGCGGCTTTCCTGGGGTGGGGTGGGGCTCATAATTGAACTGGAGTTAACTCACTCTATCTAGAGGTTACATCACATACCCAGAAAGTCTCCTCCACTACCCCCATCCCAGCCAGAGCTGATTTTCACAACAGCTGCTGTATTTGGCTTTCTTTGTGAACACAGTTCTTCTCCCTACGTCTTGTTTATTTCTTCCTAGACACAAGATAATTGAAAATAGTGTCACATTTATCTTATATTGAGTACCTTAGGTAATGATGATACATTCTGTAATAGTGACTGGTAAATCATATCCTAAAACATTTCTTCTACAAATTCATGAATTCCAATCCTTGGATTACAAAAGATTCATTATGGTCATCAAACAAGTATTTGGGGTGAGAAGTAGTTATCAGGGTATTCTTCAACTAATTTTTTAAGCTGGTCCTAGCGGAGAATAATCAAAAAAGCTGAGGAATTTTGTTTCCTCTTCAGACACCACAAGAGGTGTTGATGATTATCCCAAATGAAATAGAAAAAGGTTTTTTCCTAGTCTCTGTCTAATCTTAATCAATTGTAATTGTGTGCTTTACCAGGATCTCTTAGACGTGTCTAATTTTCTAAATATAACCACTGATAAGAACAAAATGTATAATTCTGAACACTAATACTAAGCACAATTGTTACAAAAAATATTTTTTAAGCGTTTTCATATGTAAGATGTAATAAAATGGAGAAGAAAATTCAGTGTAACAAGAATGGCGTGTTCAATGTTTTTCTGTGCATTCTCAAGCAAATGAAATTCAAATGAATCAATAATATTTGAAAGTAAAATTCAACTGAATAGATCCAAAAAAGGAATTTTGAAATTATGAAACTACTTTCAGATTAAGCTCAGAATTTGTAAAATTAATTCCAGTAATGTATGTTAATTCAAGTAACTCTAATATTGATTCAAAAATAAGTCCCTCAGTTATAAACTCTCTAGAAGATTATTAGAATATAATTTTTCTTCAAAGAAAGAATTTTAAGAGTTCCTCCATGTCACAAAGAATCTTTTTCCATGTCAGCAATATCTTAATTTTTTTTCATTCAACTTAATGAGTTGAACCTTAACTATGGTCTTTAGTTCTTCTGAAAATCAGGCAGTTTAATTTTATGCTCTTGGGATAAACTGGCTGTTGAATCTTGCCTCCTAATACTAAGGATAAAATTTGGGTGTTGTAGCATCCATACATTTTCTTCAAAACATTTTCAAACTGTGTTATACAAGGATAAGTTAGACAATAATTTTAAAACAATGCTTCTGAAGAACTTGTGTACACATGTTCCACTGACACAGTTATTATTAATATGCATTTGGTGTTCTTATGGGCTCAAAGTCTTCAATTTCTTTACAAAGCAGGTGTGTGGATATTGATATTTTTCATGTTGCCTCAGCAGAGGGTCCCTTTTCACTGGCGGCAAGTGCAAGTCACAATGCAGTGCTCATCAGACACGCTAAGGAACAGAAGACTGGACACTGCAGCGTCCAGAGATGTTTTTCTACTGCATAGCTAAGTAGGAGATGAGAGACCCTCATGTTCAAAATTATTAAAAAAAAAAAAAGAAATTGAGTTGTTTCATAAATTGCAACATGATTTGACTGAAACTTACACTGCATAATAGAAAAAACTTTCTCCCCCACCCATGCCTAATGTTATTGGTTTCTATGAAAATATTTTAAAGATATTTCTTATGGAGAGAATTTACAGATGAAAATAAAACCAATGTAAGTTGCAAATATTTAAATTTTTGCCATAATTATGTTCTCTTTCCCTGAGAGAGGCAAAAATTCCCAGGTTATATCTGTATTCTCCTATGTTATATGCTTCTTAGAATATGCAGAAGTACTCCTGAAAGACTTTCTTTTCTCTGTGTCTATTTCTTGTTGTCCTATACAAAATTATAATAGTTCTTATATATATTCTGTTCATCATCTTGATTTAGGCGACTTTGGAAAAAGTACTCACAATGTAAAAAGACAAATCTGCTTGGTTTATTCCATAGAGTGCTAATACATTTTAATTATTTGCATACTACAGCATAAACTAAATTAGTCATTCCAGTTGATAATTTGACTTTTCCATTAAAAAACTTTTATTGTGAAGAAAGAAGTAAGAAAAATATCTGTACTGAATTATGCCATAAACTGTAGCAGAAAGCAGAGGCTTATAAATTACGCTTCTTTGAAACAAAATCTTGAGAGTCTAAAGTTTGATACATTATTCTCCATGCTGCAATACTGAACTAAATTAATTACTTTAGAATGCTGATATGGGATATTCCATTAGTGAAAATATTTAATGTAATAATATTCCTTTTTCCTTTAAGTCCAGAAAATGTTTATTCAGTTAAAAAAAATAGATATTTCACAGTCTTGCAATGAAATGTAGTCAGCTGGTCTGAGGTTTATTTATAATGGTAACCCTATAAAGTTTCCACATCTTTCATAATTTTCAGTTTTGGCTTTATGACAAATAGTTTGGTTTACAAAAAAATAGCAGCTTTGTTTATTCAAGCATTCACAGGGACAATAAAATAGATGCTATTAAATGTCTCCGTTTAATAACGTAACACTTTCTACATTGTCTTTGTCCCGGGTTCATTTTGGGAGCACTTGCTCACAGGCTAAATTTTACCTATTTCAATACCTTGAACTCTTAACTCTTGGTATGAAGGGAAAGCACACATTATCTCATATGTAAACAAGAAGGTCCTTTGTTATACTGAAGTCAATCCTGAGGCCTGTGAGGAAATCTGAAAACAGAATTCTAAAGTTATGGTTGCAAATACTTATATGCAACTGCTTCATGGTAGATATGGTGATATAGGGTTATAACATATTCAAAGGCTTTAAGACAATTAGTTGCATGACAGTCTTGTAGTATCTATGCTATTTTCTGACTTTACTATCAATTTTGGATGGAATTGATTTAGTTTAGTTCTGGTCTACTTAAGTTCCTGAGCTAATGGTTTGGTTGTACGTCATGAGCAGACCATTGTAGTCACTCAATCATGATATAATTTAGTTTTCCTTAGAAGCACAAAAGTCCTAAAATAAAATCTCGGTGACAAGGCATCTCTAGAGAAGGTAAAAATACTACTTTTGCACTTTGCTGAAAAAAGGTCGAAATAGTCATCTGCTTCTATATATTTTTAATGGAAGAATATACACCACAAGATTTACCACCATCCTTGTTCAGGGCAAATTTTGGAGAGAACCCCCAAAGGGGCTCCCGTAGGAAAGCAAATTCGATTGGCCCCTCCCCCCAACTGGTCTGGGAGAAAATATCTCCTTGGAGAAAAGTGGAAAAAAGAGAAGGGAAAATCCACAGTCCAGGGAACTTCTTTGCCTCAGCTAGCTAAACTAACTAAAAGCACAGGAGAGCTCTGTCCTGCTGTCTGTCCATCTGCAGACAACACAGTCCAGGAGCAGGAATGTGGAGGAGTGAGAGCAGTGTCTGAAAACAAACATCACACTTCTTCTCTTCCCCCTTCACTCTCTGGAACAAGTCTGAAAGGTGAAAAACTTATTATTTAGCATAAACAGAAGAAGATGACTGGGAAAAAAAGCATCATATAGTCAACCCAGCACAACCATCCAAATGTGTTATCAGCCTAGGCATGTCACTCTGTCCTGGGTTGTAAGACATGTATGTATTCTATTTCCCATCTCTAAGAGGTGGGGCAGTTTTCTTCTGTTAATTGGGCAGTTTACTTTATCTCTTACACTAGCCGTCCTCCCTCTGAGGAGACATCTGCTGTTAATGGTCCACTGAGTCTCGTTGCACAACTGACAAAATTACATCATCCCACTGTGAGATGCTCCACCCAGGGGGAAGAGCCAAGCATTCCTAACTGGTTATAATCTGAGATTTGGAACAACAGACACAGGCTTTTCCCACTGAATTCCCAGAGGAGCAGCTGACTTTTCCACTGGATTCCCAGAGGAAGACCAGGCCTATCTACACCACCACTGGATCTCCAGAGGAAAATTACACCCTTCTACAGGATCAGTGCTTCAACAGAACAACATTTGGCACTGTAGGAGGATTGCAGCCACCATTTAATGGGACTGCTAGCAACACCCTGACCAACAGGGTATCAGGTCATATTGTGACTCTGTCAGTGGTTTGTTTTCTGGGGTTATTTTTTGTACTATTGCATTTTTGGTTTTTAATTTTCCTAGGAAAAAAAAAAGTTATTCCTATTCCCATATCTTTGCCTGAGAGCCCCTTAATTTAAAAATTATAATAATTCAGAGGGAGGAGGTTTACATTTTCCATTTCAAGTATGGCTCCTGCCTTCCTTAAAAGACATCTGTCTTTTCAAACCAAGAGACATTTATACAGCATCATCTGTGCAATCCTTTATGGCTCTGCAAGCATGTGCAGTACTTTGTTAAATTAGAATAGTACCCTGCAGTATTCTGTTCTGTTGTGCTGTTTTCTGATTACTGATTATTAAATTGTGTTGGGGAAAAAAGGGAGAAAATTATTTCTCTTATTTCACACCATTTGTACTTATCCTAATCAACCAAATAAGAATTATTTTAAAGGAGGGATATGTGGATTTAAGTAAATATATAACAAATACATTGCATTAGTACATGGGGTGAAATTAAGAATGATGATCTGACAAAACAGTAATTAAAAAAAAGGAAAAAAGTGAATTTTGTTTAACTAGTATAATACTGTTGCATATAATTCAAAGGCATAATTAATTTGTTATTTCTTAATTGAGAACTTAATGGCAATTTTCAATTGATTAGTCTATTTTAAGCACATTTAAGACATATTTTAGCTCGTCAATTGGAAGTAATGGTATTGAAATAGTGCTGTTAAACCTCTCTGCTTTGATATTAAATTTCAAGGCTCCCAAAGAGATAACCGAAAATTGACTTTCCAATAAAACAATTTTACAGTTCTTTTGGTAAGTTTGTAATAGTTTGCAAATACTGAATCCAAATTGCTTTCCTAATTAAAGCAAATAAAATAAAAAAAATTGGCATAGTTTTAACACAAGCAATTGCCAAACTGTTAAGCTCAACATATGTTGAATATTTTATTTAAAAGTGATTTATGGGAAAAATTACCAATGATGACAGACAATATTTTGCTTAAGTTTATTTTCTTAAATGTCAGCAGTTTTAATGATTCAATGTCATTATGTATCCAAATACCAAGAACATGAATGAATTCAAGCTCTACAAAATCCTCAATTATTATATAAGGCTGTCAGTTTATAAAATTTGTTTCCAATGTTTCTGTCCATTTCCTGCAAGTATCTAGTAACTCATGTTGAAAATATTAAGTGGGATGATAACTTAAACTTTGTTTTCCTTTTCTTTTTATAATCTAGGGAGGAAAATTTTATCTTCTTCATTTTTACTTAAAGAAAATACACATTCCAGCAGGAAGTGTATTGTTATTTTGATTGTTTAGAGAACATGTCTGGTCAAGAAGAAAAATATCAGGCAATAAAGCAAAAGCAAACCCTTGTCTATAAAAATAGACAAGAGTTTGCCAAGAACTCATATTATCTGTCAGTCGATAAAGAAAATAGGTAAAAGACAAAGATAAAACATTTATCTTATGGGGAATTGCTTTGAAAGGTAAGGGACTAGTGTTGGGTCATGAACAATGTCTGTGTTTCTGTCTCCCTAATAAGGCACATTCCAGGGGTGTACAAATAATTTTTTGAAAAAGCAAACCAAATCAAATAAAAAAGAAACAAAAATAGTCAAACTAAAAACCAAAAAAAACCCAAACAAAAAACCTAAAAAACTGATATTCTCCCTTACTACTTCATATCCAATTAATAAAGCTAACAAAAAATGAGTTTTCTTTCCTTATATCAATGTGTGGCCCTATAGTTGTAGAATATTCATAAGTGAACAGTGTTTTTTCTTCCATACTGGAACTTTAAGACTTATCTTTGTTCAAGTTGCAGCAGAAGTATGCACGAAATATTGCATAGTATATCTTGTGTCAAGTCTGAGCGATGACACTGCCACACGATGCTCAGTACATGGTTTCACAGAGCATGTATATGAATACTTGCATCTTACACTCCAACAGTGTAAAGATGACCCAACCCAAGCATTTCTGTAAGATAACTTTCCTGATCTTAAAGTATTTTTTCCCTGAAACTATTCAATTTTGGTACGTACAGGAGGCAACCCCTGTGCAAGAATGAAATTAAAATTTGAGCTATCAAGATCATGAAGGATGACAGGCTTCTGTAAATTAAAAATTCTGCTTTTTCAGCTTTGGTACTTTGTATCTTCCATGACTGTGACTTATTCCACCCCCATGTATAGGCCCTGAGTATATCCTAGTTTCCTAGGTGAGACATTCAGCAAGCTTAAAAAACCTGAGATGATAGTATAATTTTAAACGTGGTAGCAATTAGTTAAAGGTGGTAGCAACCAAGTTAAAAAGATAAATAAAAATACAGCTTCACTCCTGCTAACTAAGAGACACATTGACAAATTTACAGTCTTTAATGGGAAAAGAACAAAACAATGAATATACAATGAAAATATCAAGTATAGGGACTAACTAACAGCCTATATAAGTGTGGGAAGAAATAGAAACAATAGAAATATCTTCTGTTTCTTGGTACATACAAAGCAGGAGTAAAGAATAGCTGTGTTGATTGGATATTTAACTGGGAGTGTATCAGTTCTATCTTTTGTGTTATTAACCATGTCAACGTTGTTTTGTGCTTTCTGCATTTCTATTTAAAATTTATTCTGAGCTTTTTTGAGAGCACTGAGCCTCACCAGGAAAAACCCAAACAAACAAGCGAAAAACCCAAACAAACAAGCAAAAAACCAAACTACTTTCCCTACAAAACAACCAGCATCACTAGGTGAAGAATAACAGAATGTCTAAAGAATGTTGCACATGATTAAGTAAGCCATATATTTCAAAGATCTAACATTTTTGAAACCTTTTCCTGTCTTCAGTTTTTAGCAGGCTTCTCTACTTTTCTGAAATTATAAGATAAATAATTAATATGTTTATGTCCAGTTACAATGATTTTTCTCTTTGATTTTTAAATTTGACAAATTCAAGAAGTTGAAGATAAAACTAATGTTTAGAAGTCAACATTAATATATTTCTAATACATCTCTCACAGTAGAGAAGCGACAAATTAAAAAAAAACCAAAAAAAACAAAGGAAAACCTTCACGGTGAACTTAAAACCCATTATTTAATAATTGTTCAAGTCTGAAACTGATGGAGACCTCTTTTCTTATAGGGATTGGATATTCCAGAGACAGAAAATAAATGTATATACTACTGAGTGAACCTTGCTTGGATCCAATATATAAACCATATTTTGGTTTATATAACCTAAAATATAATTTCTCATCATCTTTCACAATATTGGTCAAATATTTCACAGATTTCATGTCAAATTGCTATGACATGAAATGGCCACTAACTTAAAGTAAAACATAAAAGTTTTAGGATCTGTAAAAATCCTTTTTTGCCAAACCTTAGTGTTGCAACCCTATGTTATTACTGCTTGAGGTCTCCGTGTAGATAAATAAAAGACTATATAATTGCTGAACAGACTCAGGTACATTTCACTGAAGGCAAGATCTGAAATAATTACACAGGATCATTACTACCATACTGAAGTCCTTCATAATTTGCCAAGAATTACTGTGAAGCCTAAGGACTTAATTTCCCCTATATTTAATTTTGTATTTCAAAATGCCTGTGTGAAAAAAATCAGTTTTAAAAAAAAAAGTCTCAGGACAACTCCATCATGACTTTGTAAGCATCTCAAGATAATCATATATGCAAATTCCTAGGTATGTATACACATATTCTAATACATGTACAAGAAACTGATTTACATGCACAGTGGGATGCTATCTTTGGAAAAGGTGTGTTTAATTTCAATATGGTAAAATGCCTTTAGCAAAGTGGATGGTGGATTATCTAGCTCTCTGGTGTCACATTGTACAACACAGAAAATGCAAGCAGTAATGCAGGAAGACAAGTCATTTCTGTGTGTCTCATTCTTTAAATACAACAGGAAAGAATGCATTAGAATGTGGAGATCCTTATCAATGAAATATTAATTTTGATTTCTTCTAGGCTTTGAAACCACAAATTATGCTCCTCAAGAGGTCAGTGATTATTTAAAGGAAATTTATCTAAACAGTTATACCTCTCATTTCTTCAATTAAACATTTTGGAGGGAAAAACTCAAAAAGTCTACAAAAGGGAGATGTTTTATGTTTAATGAATCAACCTCCAAATTCTCCACGGCTTGGAGTCAAACGCTTGCTGACATTACTGAGAAAAAACACGCCACATGGCACTGCTGTTTCCCCAAACCGGAAAAAGTCCACACTGTAGATGAAACAATGTCTACTAAATGTAGAAAATTGTCCTTTCTTTGATGATAAATTGATTATCTTTAATAATACTCTTTAAACCCCAGAGGCATCAAAATGGCAGAAAAAGTAAGGGAATGTCTCTGAGTTTCTAAGTTACAGGATACCCAAATACCTGAAAATGAACTGGATTGTAAATCATCTTTCTAGATACAGTCAGAATAATGCATTTTAAAAAAATGCATTAGTCATGTTTGTAAAACAAAAAGTTTAAGAAAGACATACTACAGACTACACCATTTTAATTACTAGAAAGCCGGAGTAAAATAATTGAGGAATACTGTGCTGCAAATGAGGTCTTAAATTTCTCAGAAACCATAAGAATTTGCATATTTTAGCCAGTTCATTTTGCCTTGACAGAGAGACAGGATACTTTGTACATGTGCTATACTGTGCTATACTGTGGATTAGTTCAGCAATTTCATTTTTCATGTATTCAACAAGACAAAAATAACAAAAGACTAGGTATGCATCCCCATACAACCTGAGTGATTTCTCACAAGCAGTCTAACCACTGGGCATTGAGTCTTAATGATTTCCTCTTTGATATTAAATTTTTGCTAGTTTTGAATTGAACTCCATCAACTTAGCATAGTACCACTGACATTCAGTCCTGAACGTTGAAGGTGCATCTGTGATTATTTCCTAAACATTATGTTCTTCTCAGCCTTTAATGAAGAAGATATTATGTACTTGTATTTGCTCTGGTTTATTATTCTATATATATATATATATATATATATATATATATATAATTTTTATATATTATTTATTATATTTATTATTCCTTATAGCCAAGACTAAGTCTGGCTAATTATAGGGCTTATTGCACACTAGAAGATGCAATAAAGAACAAACAATACTGCACTGAGAAAAAATACGTGTAGTCATATAGCCATATAGTCACTTGTTTACTTAAGAATTGTACTACTCTTCTGTAACACTGACAGTAAAAAGATCTTCGTCAGCAGTAATGTCTGAACATGGAATGAATTTTATGAATTATGTTTAGTGCTTAAAACACCTATATAAACAATTTTTTTTCATCTGTTACCGTATCTGGCCCGGAAGAGCATTTCATAGAGTAATGAGTCTTAGCCTGAGAAGAAAGCAGATAAATTGTATTTACCTTTTTTTATTAGCTCTTTCTAGTAATATTTCAATAATCTGTTATTTATCATTTCCATTACAAGAATTTGGATACAACATATTTATAGTTTATAAAATATTTTCTGGTAATGGAAAATTAAAAGAAATTATCATTAATGAATATAGATTTTCAGAGTGCTATTAACAGAGTCAGAAAGAAGGCTTAAGTTTTAAGGTATTGAATAACTCAATTCCTTTGGACTTCTACTCGAGCTGCTGGAGATAAATATTTTTGAAAATATGGATGGCAAAGATGAAGTATAGACATTAAAATAATCACTGCTTCTCCTAATGTGTCCTTTTGCTGCAAGTTGCATCTAGTTTCAGAGATTTTATTTATGTACAATGTTCATTCTAGGTTCTTTTGGAGATATATGATGAAAAATCAGTTTCTACACAACATAAGTTCATTTGACTATAGGTTAGTATATATATTTTTTTTTTCTCTAAGGAAAGTTAGGGAAGTAGTGGTCTGATTCTCTATATTAATTTAAGAATTGTCAGTTGTATCATCTGACTCAACCTGGTGTCTGCAACCTTGCAGTTTGACCCAGTATCTGCTTCCATCTAAGAGGTTCTGATCCATCATGATCCCAGTAAGAAAAACACTTAGACACTATTAAGTCAAATGTAAAATTGTGTTCAACTGGTTTGACAATATAAAATACTGTTTACTGAGCTAACACTAGGATAAAAGAATAGCATAAATAAGCTTAATGTCCCTTTAGATGCTGGGAGTTCTGGGTGCAGAGGCATTGAACTGGATAATGCAGATAAATGGGAAACTTCTTGCTGGTCCTGGCAGGTAAAGAATAGCTTTACCTGGTCTAACATTCTCTTGATGCATAAGTTACCACTTAAGCAAGTGTGTGGTGAAGAAGGATAAATCTGCAGCTCTTTCTTGTGGTCATGATTGTTATTCTGAATTCCAGTAGCATAGCTCTAGTATTTTTGAAACATTAGCTTTTCTGAAGTTCTTTCCACCATACTTGATGCCATGTGCAATATGATTGTTCAGGGATTAGGAAAGAAAGTTCAAGTATACAGGCTTCAGTTTGCTTATAAAAGAAAATTTGGTAATACAAGAAGATGTCTGTTTTGTAGTTTCAATGTTATCTGGGGTTTTTTCCCCACTATTTCTGTCAGAACCAAAATAATGCTGTTCACTTGAACTTTTTACGGAAATAAGCTGACATGGTTTTTAAGGAATATGTGCCCACATACCAAATAGTCATTGCCATTTTTTACTGCTGGTAATTTTTTTATTCTAATATAGATCAGGGGTTTTCTGGACCTGTACAAATCACTAAGATTTTAAGAAAATCCAAAGATGAATTTTCATATGTCACAGTTTTCTGTTAAATGCAGTAGTAAACTGAGGTGTGTGGTCACGTTCATGTGAGCTAGAGCACTCAGGGCCACAAAAGTACCCATTACAGCATTTTTTTGCAAATCACAACCAATTCTGTAGAAGAAGAATCTTTCACTTAAATCAGCACAAACACCTCAAGGGAGACAGCATCTTCCTTCTTCATTTTTAAGGACAGCAACTTTTTATATTGACAGGTATGATGTGTACCTCTACTTCTTTCTTATAGGCTCTCCATCTAAAAGAAAATTTAAACCCATTTCTCATCTTTCTTCCAGCCTATGAGAATTTCGAATATGCCAAGTATGAGTCTGGCATCTGACTTGAAACCCAAAACCTATTGTGTCTGATTATCTTCCAGGGCAAAGGCCCCTATTCTCCTGGGCCTTAAAAGACAATACATCTATTTTGTAGTATGTAGCGTATTTTTCTATTTTTTTTCCCCCTAAACTTTCCTGAACATGTAAAGAACAAAATATATATGTTCTGTGAACTCACCACAACTGCCTGCTACGTTATTCAATATTTTCTGTCTGAATTCTTATATTGCCACAAACAAATATAGTCTCAGTACACTGTTGAGCTCTTGCTAGGCAGCTGTCCTTTCACTTTTCACTACCTTTTCATGTTTTATCAATTTTCTACTGACAAAAATAAATTTGGAATAGGTGACAGAACTTCAAGGAGGATCTCCTTCAGAACATATAATAAAAGAAAATAGAAAATCTAATTCAATCACCTTGGTGACCACTTACTTTTAGCCAAAAATTGAGATATCTTTGTGTTTTTAACTTTGGGCCAGCTTTGGTAGAAGCATTTCTTCTTGTAATGTCTTTGTGCAAAGGTTTTCAGCCTCCTGGTGCCTCAACACAGCAGAAGAAAAGCATGGGAAACAATTTCGATGTGCCTTCTAATTTTAATTTAGGTCTTCATTAAATACCCTTTTGAACTTCATGTGTATTGTGTAACAGGTGAGTAACAGAAAAATACATTTCTTTAATGTCATGATCAACTTAAACTTATTAAAAAAGTCAACTATGGAGGAAAAAATACTTAATTTTAGGAAAATTTATAGAACTTGTGCCAGAGTTAGTCAATATTTTTTACTAATTACAAGGATAATCAGGATTCTGTAAATGCCACTTCTTTACTAAAAACCTTTCCTTGGAAAGATCAACTCCATTTTTAAATAATGGAAGAATACCACCACAGAAGAAGATGGGTAGAATTTTTTCTTGACCCATATTAGAACTGGGAGCTGAATTTTTCTGGAATTTTCCTTCTATTTTGCACTGTTTCAGAACTTGATTATCATTTTAGTTCGTTTGCTTTCCATCATGACATTGGAGGACAATAAATACTGAAACTTCATACACTGCCTTATCCTTGGATTCATGATGGAGATATTAAAATTACAGTTGTTCATTCTTGGAGGAGATGCATGCACAGAATTTATCTTTCTTCATGAGGTAGGAAATAAAGTTTCACAGGCTTTTAGTGGGAGTCCTCCCATCTGTAAAGACATTTCTCACTCCTGTCTGCACTTGAGACTGCCAGAGAAAGCTCTTGTCTGAACAACTCAGTGACATTGTGTAGCTCTGATATTTTCTTAATATCATTGGGAGTTCTACCTCAGCAACACAAACAAGGTTTTCTCAAGATCTGTATTTATTATTGTTTTCTATAGGAAATTTAATGCAAACAAAGTAATAGAAGAATCAAAATTCAACTCTTACTACCACACAATGTAGCAAACTCACTCTGCAGTAAACTGTTTCTGAGAACCACTGAAATGGACCTCATCTTATAGGTCTGGGAATAGAAACTACAAAAGTTTTGCAGCTGCAGGATGAGGCCTCAAAGAATATGTAATGAGTGCACACACATGCTCATCCCTTATTTATCCATGAATTTTAAGAATCTGTCAGAATACTCTCTCCTCCCATCACAAGCTTTTTTCCAAAGCTTTTAAATAACAAAAAAATATTAAGATTAATGCAGGCTGTACTTTGGTATTTGCATAGTTATTTGATTGATCTCCCTCTGGGAATGAATATTACAGAATATTTTTAAAATTATTTTTAAAATTAATTAGATGCCAAAACCCACATATTATATTTCATAAATTTTACCCTCTAAGATCACAATGCTGATTTACTGCTGTGATCTACTATTTAAAGCACGGATGAGAATTAATAAACTCTCATTCCAGAAGGGATTTTTATATATTAACATTCTGACCAAGGAGTCTCACTCTATCATGAAATATGAATCTTATTTCATAATGTGTTTATTAATTATGTATCTATTGATGATTCAAAGGTGAGTGTACTTTAGGTTGAGACCTTAATTTTTGACTCGTGTGTCATCAGCTCCATACTTGCTTCTGGACACTTTGTCTTCAATGACCCAGCTATAATTATTACTACCCTTTATCCTGTGTCAATAGAAAACAGTCTGCTTCCCTGCGTGTACATAATATCTTTCTTCTCCTATCTCTTTTACTTCAATAAAAAATACATTTTTCAAAAATGGGAGGACACTTTTTTTCCCTGCCTCATTTTTCAACAGCAGAATCATGACATTTCAATTTTTTAAGTAAACAAAAAGTCCTATTTTTCATACTGACAGCAAAGAGCAGTGATGTATGAACCTGCAAGCCTTATAATGACTTACCCATGATAATGCTTGAAGGAGCTCTCATATAATTTTAAAGCAAATCAAAATAATTTGTTTTGGCAATGCACAGAAATCCTAATTTTTCTAGCTGTACTATTCTTGGTTTCAATTTTTGTGATGTGGATCTGTCCTTATAGATTAGAATTGTTTTGTAAAATCAGTGACAAGTTTCACAATAAGTGAAGTAGTTTCAAAATATCAACAGCACTATACTTTCCATTTTTGTTTGGGTAATTATTTTCATCCTAAAGTAGATCTTTTTACTGCAAATTGCATATTTTGATATAAGTTTAACAAGCTGACGAATTTGCTTATCAAGCCTAAGTTGTGATTTGTGATTATTAAGAAACATTCCTGCCTTTATGGGGCATACTGTTGAAAAACTTCATGCCGTCTGCCTCAAAATTCAGGACAAAATGACTCAATCATATAAGAAACTTGAGTAATTAGATAATGTTCATCTTTTAAAAGAGTTTATTATTTAAATATTTCACTCTCTTTTTTCTCTTAGTGCGTCTCAAGAGGACAATAAAGAGTAAAAGTTAAACACGATTAAATAAACATAAAAATAAAGCTGAAAAGTGCTGGCAGAAAATCTCTGTGGTACCTCAAGATTCAGTTTGTCAACCTTTATCAGTGGTGCCCTATCCATGGTCTTATGGATTGGTGGCCACACATTCATTTCAGTCCATGGTGTCACGAATTGGGATTTGGTGGTTTTTGGCAGATTTACTCCAGCACCTGAATATGAGAATGTTTCAACTCAAATGAGGAAAGCAAAGCCTTCGTCTGGAATAAAAGACTGTGGATTTACCCATGGTCTAAATTAAACTTCTTTTATGCATACCATCGTACGGATGGAGTGGTATGGCCATACAACCATCTTCACTCTGTCTAATTTCTAGAAATGAAATAGGTATTTCCAAGTGTCAGAGGCTGAAATGGTTCATGGCTTAAACATTGTTATAAAAGAATCTTGCCCAACAAAACCCCAACCCCAGGAACGCCACATCCATGGGACATTCATGTGGGTGGCAGCTGAGGGGGTGTCATAGTCCATCAAAGACCCCTGAAATGCTCCTCAAAGTCATTCCTGAGGCCTTGCACCACAGGACTCGTGCAATGCAAAATGATGCACAGGTCCAGAGTGTGCTGCTAGAGACTGTCAAACTGACCGGCTTCCCTGGGAGAGGTACCTGGGCATTCCCACCTGGCCTGAATGTGTATTTATCCATCAGGTTCTGTGCTTTTGGGGAGATACTCTCCATCAAGAAGACCAGCTGGAGAGGATTACTGGGAGACCAGTGGGATCCACAGAATGGTGATATTGTCTCTGTCACTCTCTTTCTGTCCCCCCATCTCTTTTCTATTTCTTTCTCTTCCTTTATCTCTCTTTCTCCCTCCCATATTTACTTTCAAATAAATCACATACTTTGGCACATTGCGCCTAATTTGGGCAGAGGCATTTCTAAAAATTTAATAACTGGATTGTAACACTAAGATATGTAGATAATATGCCCAGTCTTTAATGTGCTGTATGTTGAGCACTTCTGCTGAATGCCGTGAATTGGTAGATTGTTCTTTTCAGACTCTTGTAAGAGAGAAAATGAGCACCTCTTGGTCAGGTGGCCTTTTGGAAGGCAAAGCTAGCCATTAAGCACCTCCCTTCTCAAGAGTGGATGCTAGCTGATGGGCAGGGAAGTTCAAGATCACCAACCAGCTATGCATTCCTGAATCCCATGTGAACATATATATGCCCTCATGAAATACAAAACTAAGTTTAAAAAAAATCAGTTCCATAATCATAGAGGTAATTTCAAGACAGGTACCTTGAAGTCAGTTCCTTCCTTAGCCTCACTATTCATCTCCTGAGTCTCATTATTAAAGGGAAAATTAAGAGACAGAGATTTAATAAAGTTTAAATTTCCTTTATAGACAAATATTTGCTGAAGAAAAAAAAAAAAAAAGAATGCCTCAGTTGGATAGATCAATCTTGCGCAAAGGTCTGAGGGGTGAAACTGAAAAACAGAAGTGGACTGGAAACAAACACAGAATTCGTACTACTCATAGCCAACTAGAAAAAAATATTTTAAGGATTTCCACAATGTCTGATAAAAATCTGTCTTATTGGAATAATTATTAGTTGTTAAAGTCACATAGAATATGAGGAGTAAGGAGGACATGGAGCTCCTACTCAAGATTTAGCTATGTCTGTGGAACCGATTCTTGCTTGCCTTTGATTGTGGAGTACTTTGTATGCTTGACTGATAATGGAAGTGTGGAGTGATTTGTTGTCAGCAAATGTCCTGCCTCAGCTTTGAGGGGGTCAGTTGATATGAGAGGTTTCAAAAGGTACTATATAAATTACTTAAAATTTTGTGCAAAACGGGAGACAGGGAAGAGAGAGGCAGAATGAATAATACCCCGACTTTCAGAATGTCCAAACAAACAGAAAAATCGTTCAGAAATTATTGCTGTGAATTATTACAGAGGAAGAAACTAAGATTTCTGAGGCAGATGGTCCTACACAGTTCTATGTCAATGCAGCTGTCATCAATGTTCCTTCTGTATGAAAGGTGTGTCACCCGTGAAAGAAAAATTCATGTCATAGCAATTTCGAGGCTGTCTTGGTAAAGAAGGATTGTACTTGTCTGAACTAATACAAGTGAGTGGTACATCTGTATTACAGCTTAAACTGTGTGGTACCTGGAGAGCAACCAAAAGCCAAGAGCCCTCAGTTATTCAAAAAGGAAAACCACTTCACACTTAATGTGAAAAGTTTTTGTAAACATGCCGATAATTTACTATGATTTTATTAACAGCTGCGCAGATAAGTGAGTTACACAAAAATTAAAGGAAGCAATATTCATACAAGTAAATATAAAATGGCAGGTACTAGTAGGGAAATGAGAAAACTCCCATCTGAAATCATAATTATAGAACTGCAGGAAAACAATTCAGCATTTTTAGGGATTTTTTTCTCAGTACATATAAGCACCTGTTTCATTTCATATATAAATAGTCCAAATTGCTAGAAACTTTCCTATTCTTTCATAGCCAAAAGGAAATCTTAGAGATAGGTAGTTTCTGGGGCAGACTTTGGTAGCCAAGGCTTCAACCAACAAAGGGAAAAGATTTTGGGAAGGGAAGCTAGCAAGAGAAATGGTAACTCTACAATAACATTCATGGAGAGGCAGGAGCTGAAAGCCAGCTGCTTACTGCCTTTCACTTATGGCGAGTTCATGAGCCAAATACATAATTTCCCAATATAAAGAGTTAGAATTTTGGTCAGGGAAAGCCATTCCATAAAAATCCTGATAAGTCTGTTAGAGATCCTTATATTCATTTCGCCATGGACCCTGGGGAATCTAGGCAGAGCAGCAGAGACTAGGTGGTTTGTGACAGCATTTTTTTTGTCTAAGACCTGTACCATAATAGCTATTGGAAATATCAGATAATCTGCTGAAATAATTTTGGCATAGCTAAAAGAAATTTATGCAACCCTGTGTTTCTTCTTATACTTCAGAATATATACAAAAAAAGGACAGTTTCATAGATTCACATGAAGGGAGTGTGCTGCATATGCTTGAAGTAGTGCAGTAATGTTTTTTTAAGTGGAATGAAAAGGATCAATAGAAAAGACTATGAATAGAAACTATCATTTTTAAAATCAGATTTCTCTAATTAAGCAGGGACATTTGCATATGCTTTTTCTGCATTTGTAGCCTTTAGTCACTGTATAAGGATAAGGACCTTTATAAAACCTATCATTGGCACCAAAAACCAGTAAATTTTTATTGAGCTATGAATGAAAAAAATTTTTAAAGAGGCAAACCATTTACCACTTCCCCTCACCACCCCAAAATAAAAAAGGAAAGATTATGAACCAATAAGTAAATAAAATAAAATAAAATAAAATAAAATTTAAAATTTAAAAAAAAACAACAACAAAAGCCCAGACAAACAAGCAAAATCAAATAAAACCAAACGCCTTAGCACTGCATTTATTAGATGCCTAATTACACACAGGTTTTACTCAAAAAGCAGAAAAACTCTACATGGCCCTTTGTTTGTCTGGTGCTCCTACACAGGCACTTTTCTTTATTCCTAAAATTTTTAATGCAAAAACCAAAAAACTTTTGGAGATATCCTGTCCTATGTTGTACAATCTATACTTATACTCCAGTATTAAGGTAATATGACATACATAATGTTCTGAATAACAGATTAAAAAGCTCATACGCTTTCTATTATGAGTACAGAGCAAATAGTTGAAAAATAATTAAAAACACTATGTGCAAAACATAACTATTTCTATTATCACTATCAAAAGCAAAGATCAAAATTGCATAAATTTGTGATCCTAAACAGAGCAGAATAGAATAGAAAAGATTGGAACACAAAGAGTCTGAGCATTGCTCTTATAATAACTACTTTTCCTCATTGTGTATCTTTTATTATAACATATTTCAAGTATGGGTGCCTTTATGTAAAACCTGATACCAAATATAAAGGAAGCAAAATGAAGTACCATTATTTATATGATGTCAACAAAACTTTATGAATAACCACATAATGAAAAAATTTATTACCTGGGACTTCAGTTCTAAGTTAATCTAGAATAACATATCTTAATACACTTAGCAAAATTAAATTATATGGGGTGCATTGGAGGGAAATGACAACTCCTTCCTAAAGTAACAACTTCAGTGTGTACTTTTGAAGCACCAAAAACCTACACATTCCTTTCACATGCCACTCCATTCTTTTACTCTTAATTTTATTTTCTTTATTTGTTTGTGAGAAGGCAAAGATTGCTTTCCATAACTAAGCTGTCCTTGAAAGTGACCTATGGGGTAAAGTTCATTGCAAAATCCTTGTGCTCAGATTCTGTGGATGAATCTCAAACACAGTGAGAAACAAGAGATTTACCTCAGGGGTTCAGCAATTCTTTTTCTTTCTTCCTCCTGATAGTCTGAAGAATGGAAACCATCACACATTAGGTCTGGGGGAAGGTGAAGAAAAAGAGATAGTTTCTCTACACTGTCCCTAGTGTTTTCTGTCTTTTTAGAGACACTCTAAATGCGTGACAGTCCCTGTTCCACAAGGGAAGCAAATCACCATCCATCAAATGCAAAGTCAGATTACATTCCTAACTGTTACCAGGAGAACCTGCTACCACTACTTATATCTTTTCCTCTTTCTAGCAAAGAAGGTGTTACTTGAGAAAGAAAGCAACATAAATGCTCAATTCTGATGTTAAAGAAGAATGCATTGATTACACTCTAAAAAGAAAGAGAATGAGATCAGAGGTCACTGCTCTATCACTATGTGATAAAAAACATCAATAACTTATGTGGGAGATAAATTATGATTACAGCAAAGAAGAATCAGAAAAAATTTTAGGCCGTTGTCACCCTTAGGTTACAGAGGAATTGACTACTTTTTAAAAGGTGATTTTCTGATCAAGGCTTTCTGATATATATTATATAGGAGATGTAAAAAATGTATATTGCCTGTAGAAGAAAGTCAGGAAGGGAAGAAAAAGAAAACACATCGCTATGCTGGAAACCTTTAAGACAATCAGATGGTTACATCTACATTTATAACATCACTTTTTATGAGAAGAATTTACACACAGCTGGACTAAACCTGGATTCAGTGCAGCCTCAGCTCAGAGAAACAGAAGACATGCTGAACTTCAGCAGTAACAGCATCTCACCCCTCTGGAAACTGGTTCATGAATGAAATGTTATGGAATTTTGCTTGTTCTTTCCTTGTTTGAGTTGCCACCAAGTGAGCCCAAATAAAACAATTTTAAAATATGTTTATGACAATTAGTTCTAATAAAGACTGAAGGAAGGATTTTCATTTCAAAATGCAGTTACATTCGGAGACTAAAACTTTAGGTTGTGTGGGGCAATGCAGACTGACAATCTATTTAAGGAGTTTATTTTTTTTAAAGTTTAAGGAGGATATAATAAAATCTGTAATAAAAAGAGGGAAAACCAGAAAACAGAGGTAAAAGTTGAAACACAGGAGTCTACCCACTGGCACATAGTAAGCTTACATAATGTAGAGATTATGTAATTTACATCTGTAAATTATCCCTGCTTCACAATGCTATCAAAAGAGGATATAAATCAAACAATACTTAATTTTCTTTTCAAATTCTATAAAATATTAAAACGGTGAAGAACAGTTAAAAATAAAAAATCCTCTTTATTGTGCAATAACTACATATTAGAAACTAGACTATTAGAAAAATAGTTTGAAAATCAAGAGGCATCTAAATATATCCTTAATGTATTCAGTTTGTTTCATCTTTAGCTAAAACTAGCCTGAATTACTTTGTACAAATCATGCAATGTAAAAATGGCCCATCTTCATTTTTACAGTCTCCTTCATTCTAATTTCTCTGAAACAGTACAGAAGGGAGAATAAAGGGATGAACTAGACAAGATAATGCTGTGTTCAAGGAGAGACAAATTCTTAAAAAAAGACAAGCATATTGCTTCAATGTTCCTTAAAAATTTGAAATTAGCTACAACTAATGACAGATAAAATGAAACAAAACAGAAGTGATGAAACAGTATTTAGGATCTTAGAACAGCTCTCAGAAATTAAGACATCGTGAAGTGACTATGATGTCAGCAGTCTGTGACCTCTGTATTTTAATTCTGTGCGTCCTGGACTCATGCTAAAAAACAGGGCTCTCCCATTAGCCTTGTCAGAATGGTGGTCTCTCCAGGTCTGTTAGCCCTGCTTTCAGGATAGAAGTATTTCTGCAATGTGCTGGCGATATTAGCAGAAGTTTCTCTATCTTAGCTCAATCAGTAAATTTTAATATCATTTCAATTTCTAAACAGTATTTTGATCAGTGCTTATACACAAAAATCACCGAACTGACAACCATTTGGAAATAGAACAAGTGTTTGGTTTTCTTTTTTTTTTTTTTTGTTTGGAAATTGTCCAGTTGAAAAGTTAGGTGTTTCCAGGTACTCGGTGCCACATCCATCTTGAACTTCATTATTTTCAGTTATGGGTCATTTACAATTTCTCCATGCAGTCTGTACCACTGTGTCACTGTGATCATGTTAAAAAATATTCTTTCTTATGGCCAGGGTAAATATACCCTAATACAGTTTAAACCATGGTCCCTTATCTTGTCACTGGACTCCTTGCTAAATACCTCTTATATGCTGCCTTATAATGTTCATTTTATAGATACACATTAATGGATACAAACTGAATATTATATTCTATACTAATTAACTTAGTATTCAGAGTCCTTTAAAAATTTTCTGGTTTTTTTCAGTGCTTGTTCTGTTTTTCCATTTAAACTATCTGGCAAACTTCCTAAAATTTTGAATTGCCTTTTATTATTTTATTTTTTATTTTTTATTAATGGCTGAAACAGTTTTCCTACTCCCACAGTGATCATATTTATTTTTCATGTGATGAAATACTTGTCTCTGTTCTTTTTGATTTCTTTAAACTCTTTCAGTCTCAGAGAAATGTTTTCCCAAAACTCCTCTAATTTTACTGGGTGAAAAATGCTTCAGATGTTCCATTTTCTGTCTGAAAGTTCATTCACTTCAAGCCTCAGCTGAGGTGAACTCTGAAGAGGAACAGGAGACCTTGGGTAAGGTGACATGACAACTTCAAAAAGCAGAATAATTTAATGCTTTTATTGGTTTCTAGGACTGTTTGGTGTTTTTTAATAGAGTTGTCAATACCTCAACTGACACCAGCTCTAGGGTGTGCCACCAAATTCTTTTTTTTAAAAATCTATTTCAATAGTGTAATTGGCAGACAGGTATGGTTGGTGATCTTTTTAAGGTCTAGTTTAAAAAAAAATTCTAGCATTCTCTCTTTTTTATTTTAGAGTTTAATAGTATCATACATTTTGCAAATTCATCTGACTTTCCTGTCTTTCTACAACCTGTTAGAGTTATACTTTCTGAGTTTAGAAGGAATATTAGCATTTCAGGCTGAAATATTAGCATTTTCAGGCTGAAACCAAATGTGAGTATATAGTATCAAGAATTATAAATGTTTTCTCTTTTCATGTTTAAGACTATTCACAGAAAAGAAGTCATAGGAAGATGTTCCTGGGAAATATACGCTTTGTGCATCATTGAAGTTGGAAGGTATGAAAAGGCTAATTGATGTCTCCTTGAAAAGTACATTTGTTGTGGCAACATTCTGATATGTATGGCTCAAACCAGCAAAAGTACTCGCCATAAAACTAGACAAGTATCTTACTTTCTTATAGGAAATACAGTATTTTGAATATGTTTTCTACCTAGGGTAAACTTACTCTAATTCCTCTGTGCAGTTGTACTTACTTGAAAAAGACCCAAAAGAAAGTGACCTAATAAAATTAATACAGCCACAAAGGAAAAAAAAAAAAGTAAAATGCCAGAAGAGAAAATAAAGAGAAATAGGTTAGTACCCCTCAACTCAGTTGACCTTTCTGAAATGGTAAAGCATAAAACACTTTAGTGCATAAAACAATATCAAGGCATTTTTCAAAAGAGTCACTATGAGCACATTTTAAGGTTAAGTGGGTGCCGACAATGACCAGCAAGATGGCAGCATGAAGTGTTTTATGTATTTAATTGTGCAAGTATAGTATGAGGTCTAAGACCCCCTGAAATTTCAAAGCCACTTTGATAACAAGTAGAAAAGGTTAATTGGTGAAATAGTCTATGGCAAATGCATTAAAACAACACAAAAAAAAATCTATTTTCAAAACAGGAGCATGGTAATAGAAAGACCACAAATTTCAAATTAACTCTGCAATATAATGTTGTTCCGCTCATTTGTTAGCCTAGGAAAAGAATGATTTATAGCTATACATGAAACTTTTCACCACAAACTAGCCACCTGAAACATATATTTGGTGTTAAATTGAAGACTGACAGGTGAGGCTGTGTTGTTGCATATATCATCCATACAGGAAGAAAAAAATCCCAGCTGATTTAAACATCAAAATAAATTCCTGCGATACTAAATCACTGCAATTTCAGAGCCAAAAAAGTGATTTTCATATCCACATTGAACCCCATGCAGGACTCAATGCTAGAACATGGTAATATTTCCTGAAGTAATTGCAGCCCATGGAAAACCAGAGCTGGAATTGGCTTCCTAAGTAGTCCTTAGGAAGGACTACTGTCCATGGAAAGAACCTATGAAGAAGCACAAAAATAATGTGAGGAGAAGAAGCAGCAGAGAAGAGCTGCTATGGACTGACCACAGCTTCCATTTCCTATGGCCCTGAACTGTTTCTGTGAGGGGCAGGAAGTAGAGGAATTGGAAATAAAAAAATGAAGCTGAGCAAGGTGATTCAGATTTGCCTTTTTTTCCTCACAATCCTTCTCTATTTTAACTGGTGATATATTGTCTGATTTTCCCCAAGTCTAGTTTGTCTGTGCCAGCAATTGGTGAATGATCTCTCTCTGTCCTTATTTCAGCCCACAAGTTTTCAATCTCATTTTCTTCCCCCCCTCTTCTGTGCAGGTGGGGAAGGGTGACTTGCAGCCCTTGAAATTGAATTTAAGTTTTAAGAGAAACTCATGTCAATATTTACTTTCACCTTTGGCATGGACACCACTTAAGAATAACAGGTGTCTATATTGCCAGCCATTTACATGAATAGTCTGCTCAAAAATTAGGAGCTGGGTCTTCTTAACTCCATGCTGTGAAGGTGGGAAAACAGTCCAAATGGGATGTTTATTATCATATCTCTGTCAGACTTACCCAGGAAAACTATTCAAAACATACGAACATGTTGCTGCTTGCTTGTTTATTTTTGTCTGCAAATTTAGCCCTGCTGAATGGAACAAATGTCTTACTCCACAACAACACATTATTATGTTTAATTTTTCTTCTTCATTTAGCCTCTTGCTCCTTATATATTGCTGGAATTCCAGTTTTAGCACCAAAAATAACTTAGAGGCGATGCTTTTTGACAGACTCTCCCAGTGTGGGGGGGGGGAAATTGCTGGAATTGAGTCTTAAATGTGAGCTCCAGCTCTGAAGAAAAGAGCAGGTCTAGGCTCTGGGTAGAGTAACAGCACAGAGTGTTTCTGACAGTTCCTACCTATGAGCCCCACTCTGTTGAAAGGTACTGGACACCCTTCCCTGACTAGTGTGGATGAATCTAGTAAGTCATTTTGGATTGAATTAGTTTCTGTGACAAACAAAATAGACTTTACAGTAGGCAAATTGAGTTTCTCTGGTTCAGTGACCACTGTGGCATTGCTCCTCTCAAGAAGATTTTCACATTATTGAAGGCTGGTAGGTTTTCTTCTAAATAGCTACAGGCAGGATGCATTGCAACATAACTGATTCCTTGTCTATTCCCATTAAAAAAAAAAAAGAAAAAAAATCTGTCCACATCTACCAAGTCACTTACACAAATCTGTATGGACAGCCATGCAAATACAAGAAAAACAAAATGCAAACATCTGCATGAAATTTTATTTTTGTTCCATTGAGACTGTATGCATATATCTGGAAAATTTACTTAATGGTCTTCTTGAGAGACTTAACCTCAGTGTCTATTGTTACAAAACACATTGTATTTTTAATGGAGTGAAAAGGCAGGAAATATTACCTATTTTAAATACACTTAGGAATGGGGAAGCACTGTGTACTTTGATACAATTGCATTACAGTAAAATGCCAGCCATATCTGGAAAGAAAATACAAGAAAATACAAGAACCTCCATATTTAAATTGTAGCTATTTTGGTTTTGCTCCATATTAAATTGTAGCTGGTGTGGTATCCCACACTTCCCCTATAGCTGTCACTGAACATAGACTCGAAGTATTTTCTTTGTTTTACTAGACTGATACCACATACATATACCATAAAACTGCTATAAAACTAGCTTCGATAGAATGTACAAAATGCAATTTTTAGGCAGTGCTTTTAGAATATATATTATATCTATCTATAGAATAGCACATACTATAAATTCATGCTTTTCAAGTGTCTCCATTCACACTGCAGATTTTCCAAATTCCTGTTTATTTTGCTAAAGTCCATTTTGATTCTTCTCAAAGACAAGAGAAATTGTTCCTGTCATTTTCGTGGATGCTTTCTTTCTTAAATTGGATTTTTATTTCATAGATATTTTTATTTTCTTTTGCCTTTGGCTTTTAAGAAAGCATCAGCACAAAACAGAGATGCAGAACATGAAAGTGATAAGGATTTTTTTTATTATAAATAGTCATGAACAATATCATTTCAGAATGAAGCAGATGTGGAATACCTTCACTGATCTTCTGAGCTGATTCCAAAACACAATCAGCAATATGGATGTATGATGTAGAAATATTCCACTGTATTTTTGAAAGATATTCAAAGGAAAGAGTAGAGCTCCAACACAATATGGGAAAACACAAGTCCAACAGAAAGACGCATTTTGGTTGTTTCTCGTACTAATCCATTATTTAGAGGTCCCTTGTTTCAAGTCATCATTGCAGCAGCAATACCTCTCAGATGAGGTAGTGCACACAGAGCTCTCCAGAGAGCCAGTTATTATGGTGGCCAGCAAAGAGGTACTTTTTCATTATTGTCTGGGGTTAAGAGGCTGGTTTATGAGGTAGTGAAATAAAGAGGAAATCTAAAATACTTTAAAAGCAAAATGACACAATTTTTTCTAGAAGCAAGGAAACCATAGGAATATTATCCTGGCAAATCTTTCAGCTCCTGTCTTTCAGGAATCATCAGTTATGTGAGTCAGCTGGAACAGAAAAACATAGACACATTTTAAATGTCTTTTAACTACAGAAAAATAAATTAATTAATTTGAGAACTACAGCTTCAAGCTACCAAAGAGAGAAGATTTATTATTCTGTTTCTGTTGCTTTCCATAAAAATTGACAATGGGTTATTATGCATTTAACTGAAGAATTGCAATTGAAAATTTTCATTGACTCAAACCTATTTTTTGCATATCCACCTTTTAAATACTTAATGACTTTAATCAAAGACTCTAATCTTTATTTTGTGTTTGTTTTCTGATTTTCCAGACACAGATAACCTCTAAATAGTCTGTGTTTTTTGTTCCAGTTCAGCCCTAACTGACTTGTTGGTGTCTGGAAGGTTGAAAATGTATCTATCAGAGAGGTTCTTATGAGACAGCATATGTATTTCTGTATATATAAGAGTACTAGATAAACTAAAAAAAAAATAGATTAATTAAATAGAAAACAGGTATTAAATAAGTAGACTTTGTTCAGTTCATACCAGTAGTCTCACTTTCACTGTTGTTATTGCATAGCTTCAAACAATAATGACCTAAGTCACTTTACTTTTTTTTTCCAGGTTTATTGCCTGTGTTTAAATAAACAAATCTTAAGCAGTTGTGAAATTTCTTTGTTTCCTTTTAATTATTGGTAGTTTTTAGGCATGAAGGTTTCATTTCCTATTTTTGGGTTCCCATAGGATGTCTTTCTTACCACCACTTCCTCCAACCGAAAATTAAGTTAAAGTGCTCTCAATTTTGTTATTGCTGTAACACAAACAGTGGTTAAAAGGGAATTTCAACTCTTTATTTTCTACCCTCTCAGTAATTAACTTCATTTTGTGGAGCCATATTTTTAAATAGTTTTCATGTCATTATTTCTACTTTTGCAATACTGAAATTAACAGCAACAGTCTTAAGTTTTACAGAAAAGTTGTCTTTTTAACTAACTCTAAATCTATATTTAGAAATTGTTATTTTTGTATTGCAAAACATTTACATTGTATTTGGACACCAAGGTGCAGGTCACTTTTTCTAATGTTTTTAAGGAGAAAAAAAATATTAGTTGAGGAGCAACAAAGTAACAAGAATTCTTTTAAAATAAAATTTAGTTATTCTAAGACAAAACCACATCTGTTTGTTTGCAGTTAATGATGACTGGATACAGTAAGTTCACAAGGTATATCTCAGAGAGATCATCTAGTGAAAAGAGATCTAATGTCTGAACACCTCAGTTTGACTGTAAAGGTATTTTTCAGATTTGTGCATCACAAGTCCTGTGCATCTCTCAGTTTTAAAATCCCGGTAAACACGGCGTGGGGACCATTGAGAGTCTGATTGTCTATTTTTCCTATGCCACCACATAGTCGGTAAAATTATTTATTTACTTGTTGCAGTTTGAGAACTCTAGATGAGAGCATTCCGGCTTCTTGTTTCCTCATTTGCATTCTCCTTTTCTTCCACTTTCTCTTCAGGAACTTTTCTTCAGTGTACCATTCTGTGAAAAAGATGCTCTTCAGCTTATTGTCCCTTCACCTAGAAACTCATTTTTATAGTTCAAGATATCGTATACACTTATAATCCAGGACTCTTCTGTCCCTGTTACCACAGTCTTGTCCCAAGTTCTTCACTTCAACTGGCTATACGTGTAATTTCCTGGCTTCAAGAAACCTTACATGAACAAAAGTCTCATGGTTTACAGTGCAGTTTCCCACTCATTGAGAAATTTTTTACCTTAGCATTTTAAATGCTAAAGAAAATCTTGGATTGTCTGAGAGGAAGTTTCTGCTATCACAGGAAAAGCAGCCTGTCAGTGATCACATGAATATTTGACCAAAGTGAAATAATGGTGGCAATTGTTTTTAAAATTTATGACTGCATTTTTTTTACCCAACTCTGCAATTCAGCAATGTAACTAGAAGCAGTATATGACCATGCAAGTGTCAATTTTTTTATGCTTTTGAAGTCAATAAACACCTATTTTAAAACAGGAAAATAGAACTGTTGAACTGTTGACTTTCATGGTGTTTCTGAGCCAGTTATGCATAATCTGGCAGAGTAGATAACTGAGAGAGTGTTTAAGTAATTGCTCCTTGTCTAGTGAGCTTAGGCTGAAAGCCCAAACTATTTTTAAAGTAATCCAATGATATTGTTAATTTAAAAATTCTTTGGTCTTATCGAGCCCCTTGTTGAGAAAATACATTCTGATTTTTTTCAGAAGTGTCAAATGTCTGTTTCACTTCTAGTTGTAGAATTTTCATTAACAATTTACTTGTCTAACTTTAGTAAATGCATAAATTAATAGCGTTAACAAGTGACTGCAATGGTGTATGGGAAACTAATGTCAGGCTGCACAGCATTCTTTGGTAAAGTACACAAAACGTTCTGGTATAGAAATCAAACTTCGTTCTGCAGTAAAGAATTTACTGCACAGCATTTACTGCATAGCTTTGCTTTTATTCTCCTTTAATGGGTATTATTTTTTAGATTACATTATCCTAATGTCACACAGGCTGAGGGTACAGGTAGGCATCATGGAATCCCTGAAGCAATATGAATTCTTCTGTTTTGTGGTTGCCATTAGTCTTGATTGCATTTGCTGGGGGTGAAATTTGAGGAACAAGTTGCTTTGGGCAGTTTTGTTTGTTGATTTACATTTTCAATTTTAATTTTGTCCCAGTATCTTTCCTTCTTTTTTTCTTTTAATTATTTTCTTTTTTTTCCCATTTTTAATCAGATTTCTATTCTGTAATGCTATCTGTTTTAATTGTCATTGTAATAATCAATTTTATGTTTTCTTGGTGCCAGTTTAATATTCTGGTACTGATTAACATTTTCGTCATATTTACTGGAGCTCATGCTGTACATATGAGAATACTTCTTTTATTTGTCTCTTAAATTTTCTTTTTCCCTTGTTAGTGGTTTTGCTATCTCAGTTTCAATGTTCTGGCTGGTTGCAATTACAAGTTTTCCCAGCTGGGAGCTTGTTTCATTTTTCTCGGTCTCTGTGACTCACTAATCTAATGAAACTGTAGTTCAAATTGTTTTGTCTCTCTGTTTTGCATCTTCTTTCCACACAGTGTAAGTGATGACTTTATTGATATTTTTCTGTTCAGGATTTTAAAGAAAAACAGTAGTTACAAAAAATTGGTCCCTCAGTGACCACTCACATTACAGTAAGATGATTCCCATGCAGAATTTGAAGAAAAATGTCGATGCCTATAACTTAGGAAAGACCTGAAAGTTTGAGCTGTCATGGTAAACAAAAAAGCTGGTGATAAGGGCTGGTAGTAAATATAGGTCTAAAACATCAGAAGTCTCTGCGTAGCTTTTGACTTGTACCTAAGTCATACTTTTTATGGCATCTTAATTGAAATTTGATGTGGTGGGAGCTTCTTATGGCATATACCAACCAATACTAACTGCTTTGATGGCGTCTGATAATCCTTGCATTTAGCGGGCCTTGGTCAATAAAGGGCTGTGTAATCAGTTTTGTACTCTTGCTTACCAGTGTGTACCTACTCTGTTCTATGAAAAGACAGATAGATCTCTGCCGCTTGTGATGCCTTAAAGAACCTAAAAATAAAACAACATTCTTTTGAGATAATATTAGTTGCGGTGGTTTTGCATGGGAGGAATTTATGGAGGTGATGCAGAGTTTCCAGCCACTAGAAAGTTGTTCATGCCTCTGTGAAAAACACATGTTAAAGACAAAAGAAACCCGAGAACTTCCTCTTTCTTTTCCAGTTGGCTAAGAGGTAACATGTCCTGAAGGCTTTGTTCTGATTTTTATTCCCTTTCTTTTAGCTATTATTAATACATTTTTCTTTGTACCCTTTTAAAGTTTTGAGCCTGCTTTGCCTTCCTCCTGTTCCTACCTCCCAGCAGGAAACAGGTGGGTGCATTCTAGTGCATGCACTAGTGATCGGCCAGTGCTAAACGCACCACATTATTATAGAAGGTAATATAAAGTCTGACCTTTATTGGAGGCCTCCAAGAGGCAGATATGGAAAATGCCCAAATGCACATCCCTGCATGCCGTGAATACAATATTATAAGTTTTGCAAACTAGCATAAATGACAAAAATCCCCAATTGGAGAAATAAGTAGTGAGGTAGTCCTTCCAGGTTCAACCCCTTTCTTAATCCTGTCCCTCACATATGAAATAAATTTTGTGAATATGCATCTTGAAGAACTGGTATCAATCTTGGATTCCAGGAAAGAACCAAGATAGGATAAGGGCCTTGTATCCTGCAGGGCCCAGAGCTCTGGGATGTGTTTTGTTTTTCTGCCTAGTAAAAAGGTAGGGAAAAGTACTGGGACTAGCTACAAATACAATAACATGCTACAGAGCAGCAAATATATGTGTAAAGAACATAGAGAATATATAAAAGCAAAAATCATTCTGGCAACACTTGACAGAATGATGCACATGAAAGAAAGTGTAAGGATTTATTTTTACAAGGAATGCGGGCTGGCAAGCACTCTTTAAACCAGTGGTATCTATGATTCATTATTCCAATTCTTCAGTCTAATTGTAAATTGCCTTATTTAATTATGGTTGATTAAATTAAATCCTTCCTATTATTTTTGATTGGTTAACTAAAGTGACTTGTGTAGATGGATATGATATGAAGACTTTTGGGTAAATTGTTTAAGAATCTGATTCCATGAGTGTTCAAAACTCTGATCTTGTAAAAGCTGTTTTGGAAAACATTGGGATTTTTCCAGAAGCTTCACTGTATTTGGAACAGATACATAAACCAATTATAGTAAATACCTTTACTAATTTTTAATTAACTAATGAATTAACTGTAATTAAAATGGTCTTAGAAAGCAGACAAAAATAGGTATAAATATATGCAAAATAAGCTAATTAAAAGTATGCATTAACAAGTGATTTATTTATTTATCCAGCTCCGGTCCATGTTTCAGAGTTCTGTTAGATACAGGAAAATGTAGGCTTTAGTAATCCGTATCAGTCCTCATAGAAAAAAATACAATGTTCAATAATAAGAATGGTACCCGAGTTGCTTGTATGTGTCCAAAGATTTCTGATTCTTTTTCCCCACCTGTTTATCTTGCTGTTGATTTCTGGAAGTTATGCAATGGACCCTTTTAATGCTATAGCTACCCTCCTTTCTAAGAATTGCTTGCCAAACACTTAATCAATTGTGTCTAGCTTAAGGTTCAGACAGTCATTATCCATTTAATTGATGGATCACTTCATCAATTAAAAATCAACAAAAAATTACAGTTTCCTAGTTATTCAAATATTACAATTACAGTAATGCCAGTGTTAATAAATGTTAATACAGGAAGTAAAACTGATTTTTTTCTTCAAATCCCATCTTCTATAAACATAAGATTGTGTACATATGATGAAAGATCATCAGGATATCACACTTGCCTCTGCGTTAATAAATTCAGTTGACAATTTATTTATGATTTCATGAAAAACAGAATTGATTTTACTTTCTGAGGAATCTACATTAAATTCTATTTATAAGAGCCAGAATTTAGTTAACTGAGTAACTTGAAGTGGATATAGCCTTTTAAACTGTCACCAATTGAGGAACAGATTGAGTATTGATACATAATATCAGAGAAGTCAGAGACAGATAACTGGGAGAAAGTTATTTGGATACTGGATTTAGATAACTGTTTATGCTGGCAACTAGGCAGTGTTTCTCTCCCTTAGCACCATTTTAAAGCTAGCTAGACCTTTTTTTCTCTTTTATTCTAATTGAAAGGCTGGTCCGTAATCTTAGTCTTTTAATGGTTAGAAACTTTAAACTAATTTCAATTCTAAATTTATTCATGACAGTTTTATACCCATGTGGTCTTGTGCCAGCATTGTCCTTCAGCTTAATTAGTTTTTGTCTTTCCCCAGTGTTTACCCCTTAGTTTATTTATAGCAAGTAATTATATCCCCACTCTGACTTTGTTTTCTTGTCTTTTGGAGCTAAGCTCTTGTCTGTTCTTGAAATAGAATCAATGAAAATCTTAGATAGGTTATAAATTTATGTTCAGAACTTTAGCATTAGAACATAGGATACAATGTTAGAATGTTGCATGACTGAATCTGAGCAATATCATAATATCACCAGTAGTACTTTTGCATTCAAAATATCAATAGACAAGCTTGTTAATATGAACCTGTCTGGAGGGTAGTGGAATGTGAGCTAGTTGGATGGATTGTTACATCAGGGAACTGAGAAAGTGACAAACCTATTACAGTTTCCTCGTGAAATCTAGAGCTGTTACAGAAAAACAGTTGCTTGTTACTGTTACTTAAAAAAATAAATAAAAGATTGTGTCGTCTGAGGCATAGCTTTGAGGCAGCAATCACATATGCCAAACTGTGGCATTTGTTACACAAACAGGACAAGAGTTGAAGCCTGGATATATATAAGGGAATAATTAACTACTTTTCCTTTAATTCCTCGAATTCCACTGGGAAAATGTGCTATTTGTTGTTGCAAATTATTTATGGAGACAGAGAGGTAGATACTTATATGCATATATTTTGCATCCATGTGTGTCTTCGTAAACCTATATGTTTCTCACAAACCATTTTTATATTTAATAATTGTAGGGGTGGAAGTGTTTTATAATTTGTTTGCTTTTAACAGGTTAAGAGAGAACAAAATACCATGAAAATAGATTAAATAAATAAAAATAATGCCCACACACCCAATTTCTGCTCTATCCTCTGAAAGCTAGCTACAGTAAACACAAGATTCAGAGCTGAATTCAAGTTGATGATGTGTTTGTTGCTCCTCAAATTTTAGGGATCTTAAAGGTAAAAATGTAAAACTTGCTAATTTAGTTTACTTGTGACGTAAGTACTTGATTCAAATACCATCTGGCCTGCAAGAGGAAATCACAAATAGAATTGAAATAGAGATGAAATATGCCTATGTCCTACCTGTTATAAGAATAATTTTTAAAAAATCAATGTACAATAAATTTTTAATTTATAATTTTTTCTAATTTTTTTTCTCTGCTGCATTTTTATTTTACTCTCAAGTACTTTTTCTTAATCAGACAAAAACAGACCAGAAAATAGCATCTGTCTGACAAAGCTGACAATGGTCAGTTTCAAAATTTTATAGAGCTGTCAGTCATTCCTTCATTTTGACCATATCTGTTCATTCCTTCTGCACTCATTATATTTTGACACCTCCTCTGTTTCAAATGCAGTTTCTCAACTTCCTCAGCTAAGGTAGCCATGACTCATTTTGCTGTCTCATTTTGCTGCACTGTGTCTTTTACTGCTTGGAAAAGTAATGTGTTATTTCTTGCATGGGAAATGAAAATGATAATTTGAAATCTCATCAAATACATTATAAAAACTTCAATTCTGTTTTCTCAGAAGTTCTAAGGGATAAACTCTTGATCTCAAGATCTGGAATACAATTTGAAAACACATGAAGAATGACAACTTATTGCATTATATAATGCCTTTTGCTTACTGGCTTAATATTCATATTTCTTTTTTTCCAGCTTTTCCATCAATTATATAATATTTAAAAATCTCTTTCTTTATCTGTTTTTCTTTGGTTTTTTTTTAGTTATTAATATCCATGTTTCTCTACAGAAATGAATCAGTCATGTGACTCGTTAACACCTTGAGAAGAGTGATTAGCACTTAAGAAAAAAAATGTTCTAAACTTTTAATGTAATTCCAGTCCCCTGGGTACTTTATAATTCTATTCAATGTTTATATATATTTTCTTTTTTCAACACACAATTTTGTGCAAAGCACAGAATTCAAAGTTATGACCAAATAACTTTTGCTGTAATAATCTCACAATTAATATGAGTCTCTTAATGTAACTATATATAAATATTGGTTCTTGTTGTAAAAATTGTTATTACCGCTAATATTGTTTAATGTATCATATGGTGCTTGCCTACAAAATTACTTATGAGTAAATTGGATGCTCTTTATTATTTTAAAATTTTGTATCTTGATTAAAAAAAAACAACAAAAAAAACCCTCACCATATTTATTTCAGACCATAAAATCACTCTTTGATATATCTGTTAAAAAGACCAATGGGAAAAGAGTTTGGGAAGTCATGTGAGAGGAAACCGGAACAGAATAGTGACCTTGGACTGTGAACAAATGAAAAAATTCCTGAGAACTTTGCCTCTAGCCTTAAGATCTTCCACTAGTAGATTGTTCACACTCTTCCAAGGTGACCCAGTCCATTGTTTAACTTTCTGGTCATTAGAATTTTTTTCATTATGGCCTGAAATCTCCTTTGCTGCCGTTTGAGGCCGTAATTGTCATCCCATGAGCAGCAGACAGGAAGAAGATATAATAATCCTTCCTTACTGCAAGAATTCCAATGACAACCTGATGGAAGACTTTTATTTCAATTCACCTCATTGTATTTCCTACTGAGGAAAAAAAAAAGATACTAAGTCATAAAACAACTCTCAGGAAGATGAGATTTATAAAGTATACACAGTGAATCATATAAGATGTCTTATTAATAAGTACTAAACTAAACCAAGGACTTCACATTATCATCACCCCACAAAAAGAAGTTCTTCCATTCTCAGAAATGGACTGGTGATGTGTCAAATAGCCACCATTCTGCTACTGCCTTTGTAACTCTTAGTAATTACATTACTTCAACCAGTGGTTTGAAAGCAAGAAGCTTTCAAAGACAATTAAAATATTTTGGAATTTTTATATTCTGCTTTTAGGCAGCATGATAGAAAGACTGGCCAAGCTAACACCAATGAATTGGAATAACAGTGGGGAAATGGCCTTAGTTTGCTGTTCTGGAAGGAGCAGGACTGTAAGATCATTCTTTTGCTAGTAAGTCTTGAATTGGGTGCCTTTTGCAACAGAGTGCATTAAAAAAAGACCAACCAACCAACCAACCAGCCAACCATCAAAAAACTTATTTGTGTATGTATAACTTCATATAATCGAACTGGCTCTGTATTTAAGCTATCAAGTTACTGAAGAAATACCAGTTCCTGTTCAGAAAATTTATATTAATATGTGTCTTGCAGCTAAATCCAGTGTGTTATACTTTCCAACTGCTCCAAGCCGAAAGGAATTCCCAAGGAAGTGGCCTAGGAATGTGGTACCAGTAACAGAAAAGTATATCACAATGTTATTTTGAAGTTTCAATAGGACTAATACTCATAAAATTCTGCAGGCAATTTAAGAAAACTTCCAAACATGTAAACAGAAAAATGTTGGGGTTTTTCAGTGGAAGAAAACTACATGAGAATTTGAGATGTGGAAATTTGAGAATCTGAGCTGCATGAAAAATACAATATGGTATTTAATCTGTAGCTCCACCAAAATTTATAGTTATAATTTATGGCTCTTTTTATAATACTATATTTTATTACTCAATTTGTGGACTATTAATTAGTCATGTTTAAGAAAAAAAAATACATTTTATCATCTTGTTTTCGTCCACACGTATCTTGAACTAAAGATGTTTGTATTTTTGGCTTAAAACCCAACTGTATAGGATCTTTATTAAAAAATGTAAAATTCTCTCTCCTACCAAGATAGACCTTCTTATTTTTGTGTTACTTTTGTAAAATCTTTTTTCTCCTGAATACTCTTTGCAATTCTGAGGGATAAAAATGGCAAATTTTTCCATCTTTTCTAGATTATATCAATCACCAATGTTTTCAATACCTGAGTCTTCAGAAATCTGGCAGACATTTCCATGATAATGCTGTGTCTCATAGACACATATAAAAAGATTTATTTTTAATTTCAATGATTTGCTATCATGTTAAAGAAAACATCAAGAAATAGCAGGATCAAAATATGCATATTTTGAAACAAACTGCAGCAATATTCATAACAGTATGGCTGCTGGCTCAGCACAACAAAATTTAAGATGGAGTGCACTGAAAGCAATGTACATTTTCAGGCTACATAAATCAAAAAACCATTTTTCAGAATGAGTTGCCTTCTAGGGGCTTTGTTCCTTTTTTTGAAACATCTGGCATGTGCTGTCATTGAGAGAACATTATTGTCCTGGGCAGAACATCTATTTGCTCTGATATGGCATTTCTTATGTTCATATACAGCCCATCCTTATAAATGATTGCTATTTTTTGCTGCAAAAATAAATGGCCAGACCAATATTGCTGTTGCAGGCCATTTTCCTTTTTCTTTTCTAATTATGTTCCTTGCTGTGCCGTAAATGAATGAATTTTTTTTTTATTCTCAGAAACACAAACATACAGGCTTTATCATTCGATGCCAAATGCCACAAATTCCCATCTTCCATTGTTCTATTTATGAAGAATATTAGTAACATTCTTAATCTCAGAACAGAACAAAGCAATATATTTCCAAAGAAACATGAAAGCAAGTCATTTAGACATAGGAAGACTTTAATACACTTAGCTCTAATTTTCTGAAAATAATGGTCTATTTTGTTGTAAAAAAACCCTCACTCTTTCATTACAGTCTATGAAATTTTTTGTGGCTTCCTGTTTGCTTTTATATGGACTTAAGTGAAATACCACCATTTTGATGAGTCTTGTTTCCAAGAATGGAAGAAAAGTTAAATGAAAAGAAAGTACATATTCATTGAGAATTACTGCTAAACCTTTAAAGCTTAACAGTGAGTGACAGCGCTGAAAGGGAAAATGATTAGGCACATCCTCCTGACCAAGATCAACAATTAATAATTTTTCTGAATGGAGGAGAGAAAACACTCTGCAGCTTTTTGGCCTCAAGTGGCAGCAACCTTATTGACTGCCTGAGATACTGCTGCTGTGAAGCTGTGCTCTGGTTCCATATCAGCATCAGGAGGCCAGGGTGATCACTCACGGTGGAGAGAAGAATACGTGTTGCTGCACTTCTGGTAGACTTTGCAAAAATACGAGATTCTCATCCTGGGAAGCTGAGGTGAGAAAGATCCTTGAAAATCTGAGTCAAACGAATTAGAACTTCAGATTAATAGATTTATTAAATACATTGGGAATTAATTCAAAACATACCTCAATTAATTTTCATCTGTATCCTGAGCTTTGATCTAGATGGCTCTAGTGAAGCATTTAGCCCTAAGGTTCCAGGTATTTTTTGGATTCAGTCAGCTAGCAGATAGGTGTTAGTGCAGATGTCTATCTATGAGAGTACGTATGAGCATGTACAAAGTACCAGTGCGCTTGTAGCAGTGTATGCCAGGGGTGGAGGCCAGGGCTTGAACCACTGTCAGGCACAAAAATTAAAGGGTCTGCAGTGGAAATAGTAGCAGCAGTACCTGTCTTTCCTATGCCTGATAAAGACTGGGGGTAGTTTTTTGCCAGCCATTTCCCAGAGGCTCTTCTTAAGGAGTTAGGTTTTAATTAAACCACAAAAGTTTCCTACCCCAGTCTCCCTGACCGGTTTTAACTATGAAATCTTTAGTATGTGAAAAGTGTATAGATAAATACAGGTTGGGATTGATTGAAGTTTGAAGGATTCCTTTGATTTGAGAGGGGACTCTATGGAAGAGGGACTATCATCTGCTGGAGTAAATCCTTGTGTCTGAATGATGAATATGAGCAAACATAATTAGAATATTTGGGCAAATTGTGAGCATTGCTGTCATAATGTTCAAGATTAGGAGCTGTATTTCCCTCCATTTTTGAGTTTTTATGCAGAATTTTTGTTTTGTTTTGTTTTCTTAGCAGTATCTGGATTGTTTGTTTAGATTAATTTTTATGTTGGTAACGAAGGAGTTATGCATCCAGTAAGTGATTTGTCTTGTATGTCTTGATAAATTAGATTTTGATGAACAGACCCTCAACTAATCTTCTCATTTTAAGTCTTTGACAGAATAAAGAAGCAATGCCCTTTCCCCTACTGTGCAACATTTACCAAAGTGGAAGAAAAAGTGAAGAAAACAAAAATAAAAATTAGGACAAACTGATTGCAATGTATCTACAAAATCTAAATGAGTGAAACTAAAATATAATACTGAAATAATTTTACTTGGTCTTCCTACTCTGTGCTTGGAATAGCATGAATTTTTCACCCAACAAAATACATTAAAACTTTGAAATTCCTTCATGGGGAAGTAGACAGTAACATCCTTTATTAGTCTACCTGAAGTAGCCAGAAAATACACTTTTGACACAACTTCTACACATGGGTAAAGCAAAAAGACATTTAGAAACGAGAAGAAAATGAAAAATATTGATCTTTGAGGAAAGATGCCTGTGAGAAAAGGACGTAGGATTAAAGACTTCAACAACACATATGGAAGAACTTTGAATTTGGCTCAGCATCAGTGGTGTGAGGCACTAAGAAAAAGGTATAATTGACATTTGAATTTCTTAAATTTTTGATTTTGGGCCCCATTCAAATACATACTTCAAATTCAATTCCAGACAAATCAAACTTAATTTTTTATTTATTGTATATAAAAATTGTTTTTACCAAAAAAATAGCATAAAAAAGGATATTTAAGGACAACAACAAAAATATTTCAATATGTAGTCATAAATAACACTGCTTTATGAAGTCTCTTAATAGGGTCAGATAGAAAAAGGGCCTGAAAATATATAGATTTATTTTAAGTAACTTCAGATACTATTTAGTCCACTATACACAATAATGATGTTGTGTTGATATGCCTTGCATATTTTCTTGCAAACACAAACTGTCTTATTTCTGTCAGTTTGTTCAGACAAGATTTTTATTATGAATGAGGCTTTTTTTTCCTATCTAGAACATATTTCTAAATATGATTTAGACAGATTTTTTAAAAATTGTATTATAAATTAATTAATATGTTATAGATGTGTCTTAAAAAAACAATATTTGATTTTTCCAAATAAAGAAATAAATTTTTTCTTTGTGTTTTTTTTAATGTTCAGATTTAGGTCATATATTTGTAAAGACAAGATGCAAACAATGAAAACAAGGGCTGCCATTTATTGTTGTAGAAGATCTATACACTGTACGTAACAGTTGTATTCATTCCTTTGATTTATAATTCAAATGTTTACATTAAACAGTAATGATATTTATTATTGCTATATTCATATATATCAAATTCCATCCCCCATGCAATTTTATGCAACCATGCTACTAAAATGGGCCAGATATAGTCATTCTGCTTCTTTGTCACTATCCGATGTCCATAAAAGCCCTTCTTATTCCCAAAGACAGGTTTTCTGTCTCTATAAAAGCATTAACTTAAATAAGACCATTCCAAATTCACCTGTCTAAAACCAACTTTACAGTCCAAATAATGTAAAGACATTGTAAAAAAGAAAAATAAAAAAGTAGTAATTCTCATGCTAACTAGATAAAAAACTAATAATGTCCATTCAAAATAAAAAAAAAAATTAAATATCAATTATTTTATTTTATTTTATTTCATTTTATTTTATTTTATATTTTATTGTGTTAAAATTTGAGTATGGTTTAGTCTCTGTTTTCAGTATTTTCATTTAGTGCACATCTGGTACTAAGACTGCAAGTGGACAAAGCAAGCACGATGAAAAGATTGAAATTGCCTGACAGTAGGTTTTTCCTGAACAGACCATAGTAGAGAGTAAAAAGGCCATCAGCCAGAGTAAAAAGTGAGGATTTATACATGCAATTAAGCTTGCATAGGTGTATGAAAGAACCTGGAAAAATGTTGCAGCAGAGGATAATGTTGGCATTAAATACCCGAACCTGCACATGGTGTAATGCTTCCAGGAATGGGCGCATTCGTTTTGGTGGGAAGAGGTGAAATTGGTTAGGAAGGAAGCCCCCATGATCAATTGTGTATGAAGACATGTGTGTGATTGGACCATTTGAGGATTAGTTACAAAAAAGTTTGCAGAAATTTTCAGATGGTTTGTTACAGTCTAGTGTTGTGGTTTACCTGTTTTATGATTGATACTGATCCTGAATGCATAGTTCAGTTATTGCCACTTAATTGCATGTCATTAATAAATCATTAAACATATCTGATCCTGATTTGGTTCAAAATACATGTACTGAGAAGTTTTTTCTTGTGATAACTCTTGGAGATAGAAAATGGGATTAGAAAGACCTGTCTTAGAATAACAATGTCTGCTCAAATCGAACAAATCCCAAAGCTCAAGAGCAACAGAAAAAAAGTTTAAAAATGTAGGTTTTAAATTAGCTGCCTTTGTATAATAACAACAGTGCATTCACAGTCCTTTCTTAAGGCTTATGATTTCTTGGTCTTTCTGCAAGTATAACAAGTACAAAACTCCTTTTTTTGCTCCCCATATTAATGTAAGAGTAGTCCCTTGATTAAAAGAGACTTGCTGCCATATCTAGAGAACTGACATGGGTTTTGCTTATACTCCGAGCTTTAAGAAGAAATAAGGTTTATTTTCTTGTCCAACAAGCTGAGGTAAATTACTTTACTACTTTTACTATAAGCCACATTAATCAGGTAATGTAGATAATGTCAAGGGATTTGGAGAGAAAAATACACCTCTTCTACCCCACCTGATTAAGAAGCAGACATGTTCTTGGCAGTAACTAGGCAGAAATGGCAGGCAACAAACAAACAAAAGCAGAAAGTGAAAAGGAAAGAACTGATTTCTGCAAAGATTCTGATGGGCTAATTGCAGAAACCACCACTCACTGTCTTTTCCAGTTGTTATGGTCACTACTGAAAATGAAATGTTACTTCTAATAACTTTCACTTCATTTTTACTGACATGTACATTTGAAAGCATAAAAATTATTTAGATGAAGTGCCCCCAGCTGTGATTGTGAAAGCTAATATTATTATTCTTTCACAGCTCCTCATGTGCTAAAGCAAATGACATTTTAGAATGCTTAGTACTTAAAATGAATTTTAGACAGAAAGAATTTGACAGCTAACAACCAACCTTTAAGATAAACATATTTTCCTTTCTCTGTTACACTGGAAATTGCCTCACTACCATGATTCTGATCACTTTCTCTTAGAACCGTTTTCACACAAGTTATTTTTCTTCCATTTCTGAAATACCTCTTTAATGCACTCTTGCCAATCTTCTTTTGTCAGTAACAGATGCATAAAAGTAACAGAGTGAAATTACAAATGACTGAAATTTCACTACTAATCACATCAGGTAGGAATCACAGAGTAAAAACTGTTAAATATATTAAGAGAAAAAAAATCTTGTTATGTTACTTTTACTTCTTGATCATCTATTATTTGCATAGTATTCATTTAACTTTATAAGTGATTAAAAATACCTTCCAACCTATTTTACAGTAAGTTGTTAAGCTTAATATAATAATAAAACTGGGAAGTTCATATTGCTCTTTTAACAGGTAGTTGGAGGATGTGTCATATGACAATGTACAATATTTAAAAGCAATTTGTACAAAATCTTTTTTTAATGCAAATATACCATCATCTCCACACAGCTCCAAAATGCTTGATTGCAATTAGCATATAATAATAGCATGAATGGTGAGATTCATTACTGTATAAAATCTCTCAGAGAAAAGCAAAGCAAGACAGAAAACATTTTGTGAGCAAAAAACCTGGGTTTTATTATAAGGTCCTTAAATAGTACTTCATACTCTAACCAGATACACTATAGTGACTTACTTGCATAAGTTTAAATAACATTAGTTATTAACCCTGAAGTTTAATTTTCTAAGTCATGAAGAAAAAGAATTTCACTTCATTTTAAGTGAGTGACTAATGTAATGATTTTTAATGGAGTTTTTCACAGGTTTACATCATGACTGGTACATGAGAATAGCTTTCTAGAAAAAAATCCAAAGCTTGTGCAAATACTTTTTTTGAACAAAATATGCAGTGCTCCATGACATAAAAATATAAAAGTATGCTACAGTTCAAATACATTTTAAATAAAAAAAAATAAGCTAAAATTTATTTGGTTTCTGAGTTAAATTAAGGAATGGTATAGGAAGAAATCTCAAGCTCTTAGTAATACTTAGACATCTTAAATTCTATTTTTTTCTCTGAGTTCCTACATCATCTGTCCTGAATTGTCAAAAAAATTCAGAAAAAATATTTTAAAATAAGAATTTTATACATGGCAAATATATTGCTGATTATTTAATTTTATAAAGCAATATTTAGTTACATTTTATAATTTAAATCTTTGGGGACTGAGTACACTGCATGGTTACACAAAAAAGAAAAAAAAAAAGAGAAAACAACATAAACCAGAAGAATTCTGGGAGATAGCTTTTTTTTTTTTTCCTGTAAAACTGAGTCATTAGAAGGGAAAGACAGTAATAAGCTGTGACATTCTAGCTCCCCCTTAAAATCAATGTTAAATCCCTTTTCTGATTTCAGTGGACTCAATTCAATCTAGCCTCTAGGCTAAAACTGGCTGCCCCTTCTTTCAGCACCAATTCCATGGTGTAGAAAGAATTTCCGGAGACTTAAAGAGAGTAAAAATCCATTAATCAGATGAGGATGGAACACCAAGTATTGTGGTTTAACCCTGGTAGGCAGCTAAGCCCCACAAAGCTGATTGCTTACTTTCCCCTAGAGGAATGGGAGAGAGGGCCAGAAGAGTGCAAGTGTGAAAATTTGTAGGTTTAGGTAAAGACAATTTAATAAGTAATTCAGAATCCATGTGTGCATTTAAACAAAACAAGGAATTTGTTCACTCCTCTGGTCAACAGGCAAGAGTTAAGCCATCTCCAGTAAAGCAGGGGTCCATGACAAAATCAGGGAGTCACAGAATGGGTAAATTTGGAAGAAAACACAATGGGGTCATCAGGTCAAGCCTCCCTGCTCAGGCAGGATCATCCCAGAGCACATTTCACAGGATTGTGCTTAGTTTCTAGATTGTGTTAGGTTCCTCACTCCAATGAGGAAGACTCCCACACAGTAAAGCTTTTCCTCATGTTCAGATGGACTTTCCTGTGCACCAGTTTCTGTTCGTTGCCTCTTGTCCTGTTGCTGGGCACCACTGTGAAGAAGCTGGAAACATCCCCCTCTTCAGATAATCATGTACATTGATGAGGTCCAGGCTCAGTCCTCTCTTCTCAAGACTGAGAAGCTCTTTCATCTTCATGGTCCCAAGGGCACTGCTGACTCATGGACAGCTTGTTATCCACCAGGACTTCCAAGTCCTTCTCTGCAGAGCTGCTTTTCAGTAGGTCAGCCCCCAGCCTGTCCTCGTGCCTGGGATTGTCCTTCTCCAGGTACAGGACCCTGCACTTGTCTTTGTTAAAATTTAGCTAGCTCTGTGCCACCATCTCCAACCTGCTGAGGTCCTCCTGAAGGGCTGCACAGCTCTCTGGAGTATCAGCCACTCCTCCCAGCTTTGTGTCATCAGTGAACACGCTGAGAAGGCACCTGCCCTTTCATCCAAGTTATTGATGAATAAGTTAAACAATACTGGGGCCAGTGTTGACCCTTGGGGACCACCACTATTGACAGGCCTCCAACTAGACCCTGTGCCACATACTAGAATCTTCTGGAATCTGCCATTCAGCCAGTTCTCAATCTACCTCACTGTTCACTCATCCAGACCATACTTCCTGAGTTTGTCTATGAGGAAGTTGTGAGAGACAACGTCTATAACCTTGCACTACTCTCCCTTCATCGATCCAGGTGGTTGTCTCATTGTAGAAGGCAATCAGGTTGGTTGAGCATGATTTACCTTCAGTGAATCCAGGCTGACCATTTCTGATCACCATCTTGTCATCTGCATGGATGAGATGCCCTCTGGAATGAGGCACTCCATCGCCTTTTCAGGGATTGAGGTGAGCTGACTAGCCCACTTGTTCCCTGGGTCTTCCTTGACCTTTTTGAAGACAGGGATGATATTTGCTGTCTTGCAGTCCTCAGGAACCTCTTCTGATGGCCATGACCAGAGATGGTCATGAGCAGCTTCATCATGGTGAGCACATGGATGCTGAGCACTTATGAATGCTGAAAATCAGGGCCTATGGACTTGTGGATATCATATTTTGCTAGGTTTTCTCTAACCCAATCCTTCCTGACCAAGGGAAAGCCTTCCACCATTTCCCTTCCCTGATCTGCTGGGTCAGAGATTTCTGAGTGCTGGTCTTGTCAGTGAAGACCAAAACAAAAAAAGCATTCAGTGAAGTAACTCTGCCTTCTTTGCTTCCTCTTCTATCAGAGTCCCTCTCCATTTGGTAACAGTCCCTTGTTATCCTTTGTTTACCTCTTGTTATTGATGAATTTGAAGAAGCCCTTCTTTGTCGTCCTTAACATCCCTGAGAAGATTTAATTCCAGGTGAGTCTTAGTCTTCCTCATCTCATTTCTACTTACTCTAAGACAGGAATTGTAACTCAACTTCCACATTTCTCACTGTCCTAAGTTGAGAACCCAGGACACTCACTCATTATCCCAGTTTTTACCATTGAGTGTGATGCTATATGGTATGAGATATGTCTTTGCACAGCTGAAGTCGTTTGTCCTAGTTGTCCCCTCTCCCAGCCATCTTGCTGGTTGGGCAGGCTGAGAAGCAGAAAAGGCCTTGGTGCTGTCTAAGCACCGTTGAGCAGCATCTAACTCACTGCTGTGTTAACACCACATCTCTGATTACAAATACAAAAAATAGCACCATACAAGCTGCTATGAAGAAATTTAAGTCTGCCTCAGGCAAATTTAGTAGTACACCAGCCTAAATGGAGTACAGAACAATGGCATTCATTTACAAATAAATTACAACTTTCATAATGCCCATAGCAAATGTGGTCTTACTAAGGCCATTAGTTTCCTTAACACATCCATACATTTTTGTTTCTCATTTTGTGGGTTGCAGCTTGTTGCTCCCTGTTGTTGAAATTACACCATTTTTTGCACAAATTCTGATTTGATATTAAAGCATTTGAAGTTAGTTGACTCGCTGGAGTCAACAATTCTGGATCACAAAGCATACCAGATACTGCAATTAGTGTCTTCACACCACAGTCAGAAGACAGAAAAGAAAAATCTTTCAGAATCCTATTTGAAAAGATAAACTTGACCCAAAACTTGTTTCAGTCTCAGAAAACAGGTGTGTTTTCATACTGGAAATCTGACACTAACTCAAGATTGGAAAAGCTAGATTGCAAATATCTTATTTACTTTTCTCTCATATCACAAGGAGAACACAGCCCTGAATCTACACCCAGGCTAGTAAATTTTACTTGGTTTTGGGACAGCAGACAGGAATTTTGATGACAAAAAAAGCTTTACCACTGCAAATAATGTATTTTTTTTTCTTAAAACAAGCCATTGTGCCGAAAACTGAATCAACTCCAGATGAAACTAGCACACCATCTGTAATTACTAAAAAATGAGAATATTTTTCATGCAATAACAAATCCAAAACCAAATTTCTACCTAAAAAAATTGTAAAAAACAAAATATTTTGAGATAAATCTATTTCTGAAAATAGATGACAGCTATGCACAATGGATTTTCACATGATTCCCTGATCTTATTTATCCAAAGGATAAACTTTTGAACACAAATTAATCAGAACACCTTAAATGCAATCTTTATAAAAAATAAAGTACTTCTCCTCCACTTAGAATTTGGTTTGCTATGACTTTAGGTGGTGGTCACTTTAGTTAATTCTGGTGGTTGAAATGTTGCTGGTTACACTAAAAAAATATATGAATATATGGAATGTCTGATATGGAGTACCAAAGTATTATGTCTGTGAAGCTATATAGAGAAGTAAAAGCCATGAAAACCATTCTGAACACAGATCTTTTGAAATTACAAGTCAGTGACAATAAACTGTGTTGCTAGGAAACCAGAGCCACTGAAATAGTGTCTCCATTCAAAATAAGAATGCTGATTAAAAAACATTCTCAGCAAATAATGAATAAAGGTGTCAGAGGTATCTGTTGTGCCAAAGATCAGACAGAACAATTAATTTGTAAGCCAGAGCAATACACCCAAGTCTTTAACAGCTGGAAATTTGCCATAAGAACTTCAGAATGAGGATAGAAGATAATAAAACTTCAGACTCCTTCATCCAGAGTTGTTGTCCACCATATTGCAGCTTCACGAATTCTTTATCTGTATATTGATGTCACATATTTAAATTAAATTAAGAATACAGTAAAGTAAGAACTGTGAGCACTCCTAGTTATGTGATTTAAAGAGCAAACACAGGGTCTGAAGAACAGAGATGAACTCAATTGTAAAAATATTGCTATGCAAGTTAAAAAATGCATGCAACCAATTCTATTTTCTTTTAGTGATGAAGGAATGATGAAAGTGGTTCTTTATTTATCCCAGGGGATTGACTACCTCCAGTAATATATCCTAACATGTAGATATATTCAACAAACAAATAGAAAACTTCAAAATTTGTGTTTCTTTGGAGAAGAAATCATGCTGCTGAAGAAATGTCACCCTGTACAAGAGAAGAAAAATTGATTAATTTAGTTGCCTCAAATACAATATCTGAATCTAGAAAAATACTATATGGATGGACTAAATGCATGGTTCTGCTTCTTTGCCTGTTTTCTGGTTTAACAGATTGATATTTTACAGGTTTTTCTTTGATTAACACACAGATTTAAATTATTTCCCCATTTTCAAAGGGGTCTTCTTTATCTATCGAGTTGCTCTCTAGTTGCTTGTTATTTCTTCTCATACACTGGTTTACAACATAGTTCTAGGAACTTGGAAAGTTTTCCTTTTTTGGAAGTAAAGTACTTGTTGAGAAATGTTTTCCTAATATGAGCAGTTTTTATTTGTTTTTCATTGATTTTTAGCATAAAATGGGGAATGTAGTCACATATTTTTACTGTATTTGTCTGTGTGTACACCGTAGAGTTTCTCAACATAAAATTTTCTTTGAGTTAATAATAGTCTGAATGTCAGACTAGCCTAAATGGAAATTATATGAGACTATTTCCTTATCAGAATCGCATCTTGCCAGAATGCGTCAGTCTTTGCTATTAAAGCCACTAAGGTCCCCTCCATCACCATTTTTCACTTCAGAAAATCTTATCATTTTGTCGTATCACCGCCATTTTTACATGCTAAGGTGATTCCAAGATTTTATTGTAAATTTGCAGAGTACCTGAGGTAATCATAGTGGTATCCAAGAAATTAGTATATCAATGATATTCCTAATTGTTTTCTCATTATATTCCTCTGTTGTTAATTTTTTCCTTGGACTGTTTTCAGAATTAGGAGACATGACAAAAAAATTTCTTCATCTGGTTCTATCAAAGGTAAAAGAATTTCACATTTTCTTTTTTCCTTTTTTTCTTTTTTTCTTTTTTTCTTTTTTCTTTTTTTTTTTTTCTTTTTTTCTTTTTTCCTTTTTTTCTTTTTTTCTTTTTTTCTTTTTTCTTTTTTTTCTTTTTTTCTTTTTTCCTTTTTTCTTTTTTTCTTTTTTCTTTTACTATGGAGAAAATTAATTTATAAAACAATTTTAAAGAAATTATTCTAATTGCAAGGATGAGTTTCACTCCTAGGACACTGATATTTTTTAGTGCCTAAGAGTGAAGCTGAAATTAAACTTTATATCCTGGATGCTTTCATTAAATAAAAAAAGAGGGGAAAAAAGTGAAAGCACAGACTTTGAAGCAATAACATGTCTTGGGTTACATGGTAGGTTTCTGTAGTGTAGGATCTATAGGACTGGCTCCTATGAGAGGACACTAGGAGCTGTTTATACGAGAGAAAGAACCAGTTTCAGACAGCTCCAAAATGGATGTGGCACTGCTTAAACTGAGCCAGTCAGCCTTGTTTGTGGCACCTCTGTGATAAAATATTTGGCTAAGGGTAAAAAAACAATGTACACCATCTGTGAGAGAAAAGAATGGGGAAAATGTGAAAGAAACAACATTAAGTTCAATGAATTAGGAAGGGGAGGAGTTGCTCCATCTCTGGAACAGAAATTTCTCTGCAGTTCATGGAAAATCCTGTTGGAGCAGATGTTGTCATACAGCCAATGGAGAGTCAATGCGCAGGAGCAGGAATCACAGCTGTGACAGGGGTCACAGGGGTTCTTGGATGAGGGAAGAGACTAAAATGTTAACTCCATGTTCAGAAGGCTCGATTTATTATTTTATTATATATATACATTATATTATAACTATATTAAAAAGAAATAGAAGGAAAAGGTTCATCTCAGAAGGCTAGCTAAGAATAGAAAGAAAAGAATGATAACAAAAGGCAGCTGGCTCAGACTCTGCCCGAGATAGCTCGGCCTTGATTGGCCATAAATTATAACTATCCAAGATGGGCCAATCAAAAATCCACCAGACGCATTCCACAGCAGCAGATAACCATTGTTTACATTTTGTTTCTGAGGCCTCAGCTTCTCAGAAGGGAAAAAAGTCCTAAGAAAGGATTTTCACGAAAGGATGTCTGCAACACACAGCCCATGGCAGTCCCACACTGCAGAACTCTTCTTCTGAAGAAGAGTTTCAGCCTATAGAAAAGCTCCCCACACTGGAGCAGTTCTTAAAGGATTTTGATCCCATGCTGGATCATGCTAGAGCATGTGGGAAAGAAGTGGAAGAGATGAACTGTTATGTATTGACCAAAATTCCTATTCCCCATTCTCCTGTACTTCTTACAATGTGGAGAAAGTTTAAAAAACAAGTTGAGCATGGGAAGAAAGAGTGCTGAGGTAAAGAAGTATTTAATTTTGTTTCAATTTCTCATACTCTCTTATTTCTATCCTACTGTTTTCAATTAGCAAAGAATTAAATTAATATTCCTCAGTTTTAGTTAGTTTTTTTTGCTCATGCAAAAAAACCTCATTCATTGATTTTCCTGCCTTTATCTTGACCTATGAGCTTTTTAGTACATTTTCTCGTCCTGTTCTGTTGAGAAGGGGGAGTAAGAAAGCAGCTTGGTTTATGCCCCGTGGCCAGCAAATGTCCATTTGTGCACGGGTTATGAACTATGGACTTATCTCCAGAAAAAGGATTAAATGACTTTTTTAAAGAACAGCAGCTTTAAAACACAGAAACATGTCTTTACAAATCAGCTTCAAAAATGTCTCTCTGCAGCACTCATGAAACAGTAATGAAGTATATTCACACAGTCTCAGTTCCAGCATTTGAAGTAAAAATAAACAAAGTCATTGCTTTTATTGTATACTGCTAATCATACAGGCAGCTATGAATAAACCATACACTAATGTCACGTGAAATTATAATCTAGAACAGGAAGGTTTATTAATAGCCTACTTTTTAAAAAGAGTCACAAACAAAAGTAATTAATTGGAAGCAGTCTTAACATGCACAGACAGAAAAATAGGACAAATTTTAAATGATTTCTCGAAGACTTGTAAGTCACAAGAAATTGTGGAAATCATCAGAGGACACTTCAAATTATTTTTTTTTAATAAAATATTCTCTGTTTTGGAGAGAAATATATTCTAACACTAGTTAGTTGACACTTCTGAGATAATATAGACAAGTTCATTTGTGTCTTTTGCTCCTGGATAAGACTATGCACCTCAACAGTATCTAAAGAGAATGGAGGTACATGAATTTCAGCACCTCTGAATATCCCAGTTTTTTAAAATTCTATAGGACAAATAGTTTAAAATATTCCTTTAGGCTTAATAAATTATATCAAAACACTTCATTTAAAACTTGTGCAGTATTCAATTATAATTTTTCCAAAATTAACTAATTATGAAGCTAACTAATTTACTGCACCCAGACAGGACATCATTCTGATGGGATTGTTCTTGGTCTGTATGTCTCTTTCGATGATATGGGTTCTGGGAGCTGCAGTTCTTAATGATCCTGGACCGTAGAACGAAAATGCAACCTAAAATGTAATACCTACAGAAAATTTAATGGAAGGAAAATTGAATACCTCTTTGGGTTGATGGTTTATTAGATGAAACATTACATATCCATGAGAACTTTAGCATTTAGATGTTTGAGAAACTGATTTTTATACCTGTTGAACAATGATAGAAAGCGAAGGATAAATCAGAAGTTGGCTTTTAAAGAGCAAACAATTAAACATCGGAATGCTTCCAAATCATTAAAGACAGCTAAAAATCTATTCTGTACAATTATAAAAACTAATTAAAAATCCCCTATTTTCTGGCACATGTGCTGCATATTTGTTATGAGACTGTGCATTCATGAGCTAATTATTACCTAAGAAAATATCAGAAATATTAAAAGACCATTAACTAAAATAATTTCAAAAGAGCAGCTTATTCAGATGATCAGACAGTTTAAAAAATTACTCTAGGTGTGGGGGTCCTTTTTTTTTAATTTTTGGCAAGATTTTCCTCAAGAAAAGTAATGACAAAAAAAAAAAAAAAGAAAAACAAACCAAAACAACAAAACCCAAACCACAATTATCTGAACTGAATAAATAAAAACATGGCATTTCTGTCCCTAAGTTTGTCAGCATTTACCATGAATCATTCTGTTCATTGCTGGTAGCAAACAACTAAGAAAAAAAGATCAAAGAGGAGTGCATAACAGCATCAGGGAAAAGCAATCTTCCAGTTAAGTACAGCTTATTCAGTATTTTGCTTGAGATTGTCTATACAGTGGGGAATGATTTTTTAAATTCCTGTCTCTTTTTATTTTTTTCCCCCTTCCCCCAACCCTTGACTACAGAAATATTATTTTAATTTAAACTTCTCTTTCTAAAAGTGAAATATTTAGCTTATACATTAAAGGAAAGGGTACCTTGATTAGAAGACCAAAGTTATGAATGTTAATTGGATATAAAGTTCTTAATATTAATTGTATCCCTTATCTCTAGTCCCTTAGCAGTTCTGGAGTGGCTTTTCTTGTCTAACTAAAGAAAACACATTAGATTTAAAGACTTTCATTGAGCTTTGTTATAATTGTCACTTACACTATAAGAAAAAGCTTACAAAATAATCTTTAGTCCATCAAAAAATAATTTAATTTGAGAAACAAGATCAACAAGACAATAAAAAATTTCTGATGCCTTAAGTCTAAGAGCTAGTAAGCTTTCCAGAGGAAGACACATAGAATAAATTGAAAATTAAAAAATTATAGTATTGTTGAGTGGCTCAGGCTTATTTAATATTTTTCTATAGAAAGAGGAACAAAATTAATGACTACATTTTTAAGGATTCTTGAGCTTTCAATGCTCATGTCCTTTAAACTACAATGAATAGCCCCAAATAGCTACAGCAGAAGGAGTCAATTTATCAAAATGACATTAATGTATCAGGAAGAAGACAGAGCCTTCAATTCCTTCAGGCTGCTTATCTATCACTGAAACACACATATTTACAACACCAGCACCCCATTCTGATGTTGTATAATATTGCTTATTTGACTGTTGAATTGCAATAATTTAGATCAGTGGGGAGAAAAAAGCATAAATAAGGTATCTATTTTAAGTAGCAAGTGCAACAGGTAAACAACATTTCAGTGGTGTCTCCTGAACCAAATAAAAAGAAATGAAGAAAAAAATAAGATGGTAAAAACTTCCTAAGAAAATAGGCAGAGAAAAAAATGAACACCAAAAGCAATACCCAAAAAACAACTAATAGTACTTTTAGCAGTACTCCTAATGATTATTCATAGCAGTTCTCATACCACTCTCACTCACTTACTGCCATAAATGGTGACAACAGCCTAGATAATAAGTATCTTCACCTTAATTTGTCTTAAACAATGCTAAATTATTTTAATATTATTCCTGTTAGCATATCTACAATTTAAAATATTTTGAAAAAAATAGCATCATCAGTGATCAAAATGAGATTTCTTAAACAATGGCTGAAATTTAGTGAAGAATCAAATTTTGGTAATTTAAGAATAGACTTTTACCATCTTAATAAACTGTGAATGTGAATAACAAATTAAGACTGACCAGTAGAATTTCAAAAACTTTAAGGCAGCCTAACAAAAAGGAATAAGAAATATTGAGTAGTAGAAGTTATACCCTGAAGCCCTCTAAGGATCAATGTATCTACACCAGATACTGAAAAAAGTAAAATGAGCAAACAAACCAAACAAATCTTAAATCAGCAATAGACAGTGTATCTCTATCTATGTGAAAGTTACTCCTGGGATTCAAGAGCAGTGATAGATACACTGTCATGGAAAAGAATAGAAAATAACATTTCTTTTCTTTAATCTCACTATTAACAGTTTATACCTTTAATATTGGACACAGATGATGTTGAACCAAATGTAAAGGGGAAACAAAACTAGGACTAGTGGGGATAATATTTATTTGATCCACATCTGAATTACTAATAGAGCCCTTTATTTCTAGGGGTTTTCTGCCAAAAAAAAAAAAATCCAAAATCAACAGTTCTGAGGATTAAATTCTTCTGAGATAAAAATGTATTTGTATGTGAGTGCTAATTTGCTCGATATTAGAAAAAAATAATATATAATTCTTTAGTATCTGGGGGAAAAGGAAGAGAAATAAAACCAGAAATGAAAAGGAAGATTTTTAGATGACTATTTTTCTAAGGTGTGTTATAAAAAGCTCTGCTTTTGATCCATCTCAGAGTTCTTTAGAGGCAAAGACAAGTTTCAGAAAGTGAAGTTTCTAGATCAAAATTTTTCACAGGATAATAGGTGAAGGGCAAATAAAATTAGATCTACCAGGAAGCATAACAAATCTGATGGAAAACATAAACTTTCAGCACAAGAAGGAGTTTTCATTATTTCACTTGTTTGTTTTTATAGGTTTTTTGTTTTTTTTTTAAGAAAACTTGCATTGTAATTTTTTGGGTTTTGTTAAAGCATTTTTCCATTCTGCCCAGTTACTCCCCCTTTACTAACATTAACAGCAAAATCAGCTCATTCAGTCAGTAGAATGGAGTGTAAAATAAGTATAGAATAATAACTTACTTATTTCTTTTGTGAATCTACTTTTCAGGGTAACACAACTTTGGGGGAAAATATTGGAATCAACAACATCAGAAACCTAGTTGTTTTCATGTTTTCATATAGTGTAGTGTTTGAACATATCTTTAATAACGGTGTAAGACAACTTAGTCTTCAAAGCTGGTGTTTCGCCTGATCCCCTCAATTTTGCATTTTAGCCTTTTAATGTCTTCGACATTAATGTTCTCCCATAAGTATTTTACTAACCTAGATGAAACCTGTTTTTCTAGCGGTCTTTTGGCAGGGATTTTTTTGTGGGTTTTTTTGTGTTTTGTTGTTGTTGTTGTTGTTGTTGTTGTTGTTTTGGTTTGGGTTTTTTTGTTGCTTGCTTTGAGAAACAAAAGTAGAGAAAAACAATGTATCCAGAACAAATCCTATATCTGTAATATAAATTTACTGCTATGTGTTTACATGAACATAACTCTGCCACCCCACCTGCTTTGTTGCAGATATTAGTGCTCAACATGTTTCTGTGGGTAACATGCTGTTAACACAGTGTTATGAGGTTGATAATGGTAGCACAGAATGAGATTCTCTTTATTCTAAATTCTGGTTAAAATATGCTAATAATTTCAAATGTTATTCTACTATTATTGTATCTAAGTAAATATAATCTGCATTTATATGAGATAATTAAAATATGTTTACAGAGAAAAAAATACAGAGCCTTTTTTTAGATTAAGATCAAACTCTATCCAGATTTTAATGTTTAGCTTGACATTAAGTAAAAAGAAGGCTACTTTGGTCTTTTTGTATGAATGTACTTGTTTGCTCACAAATTAGCAGATGAAAACTCTACAAAGGAGATAGCAGTGTTCTTTGTTTTAGTATGTAATGTAAAGAAGAAATACAGTGCTTGATTTTTCTGCTTTCCAGAACTTACCTGGTGGGATTTTGTAACACTTAGTAAGTACAAACATTTTTGGGAAACTAGGAGAGGTAAGTCTGTTACATGTCTAAGTCACTATGTGTTAGAAAATAGCTGAAGAATAGTGCAGCATTCTTAAGGTACTGTACTGCTCCTCTGATACTGGGAACTTTTATCTCTATTTGAAGGACACATCCTTGTTACCTTAATTTTACAAGAAAACACTCTAGGGGTTTTTTTTAGGTTTGTTTACTTTTGTTACTGGTCATTTTGTTTGTTTTAATCAAAGGACAGAAGATCAAAACTAAATTCCTGTAAAATGTAAAGTGATGGGATTTTTTGTGTGCGAAGATATGCAAATTGTGAAAGTGTGGATACACATATGTTCAGACAAAGATTTCACATATATATCAGAACCCTGGCCTCAATTACACAAGTAAGTAAATTAGTGAGGAATTTTCACCAGTACATTTTTGAGAAATTATTGTTATGACGGTGTCTGACATGAACAGACTGACCTTTCAGATCAAAGTCACAAGGAAAGAGCCCACAAGATTCCTGAGACTGATGTATGGCCTCATTCTTGGAGATACAGAAAACCTAGTTGCTGCAATGTTTTAGGCAGAGCATTTTCCACACCCAAGACAGGAGTTTTAGCTAGGAAGGAGGCACATTCATCCTGCTGCTTTCATAATCCCTCTGGCACACAACTTGCAAACAAACTAAAGCTGGAGGTTTGGTCTTGGTTTTCTACCCTGTTTAAAAAATCCAAACAAACACCAAGTGTGAAATCACAACCTTTTTTATCACACATAGACACACACACACACACAAAAAAAAATAGTGCCAGAGAATTAGGTATTGAGGCCAGTCCTACAGACAGCTTCATTAAAATGCACCTACACAAGCACCTACAATGGCTTACTTTTGCTTTGTTATTATAGTTTGTAATGTGATTTGATAAGAACAGTTTCCTCTGCTGTTCACCTCTATCAATGCAGCACTTGATTAAGCGATTCTTATCAGGTACTGTAGGAACATCACCCAACAGGGGCCACATTTACGTACTCTACAGGAAAAGAACTTTTTAGTTGTTAAGTGCTTTAATAGTTCATAACCTGCTGTGAAACATATGTGAAGAGACATTAGCCACCTACCTGTGCTAAGAATGTAAGGAAGACTGAAACACTGTTGTACAAACTGGCAAAATAATTGAAACTTAACAAGGAACTTCTCGAAGCAGAAAATGACCTCCTCTTGCAGTGTCACTGAATTTCCACTCTTCATCAGACAGCTCAAGAATGAAACAGTGCTCTTTGTGCTCTTTGCACAAAGAGCAAACCAATCCTACTGAGTAGTATTTTTTACTGAGTATTGATTATCTCTAAGTGTGGGTTATTACATTTTTTCAGCATAAAATATTTAAACAGCATTCACTAGCTGACTTGGAATTTTTTTTTTCCAACAAAGAAGAGATAGAAAATTATTTCCTTGAATAGACAAAATGGCCTTTTAATGAAAATTAATCCAAGTTAAAAGTAATTCTGCAATGTGTATATATATATATCCTAACCTGGCTGAAGCCTATACTGTGTTGGCTAAAATTTTGTTAACAAAAGTTACTGGAATGATCTATGCCAGTTTTAACTTGCATTATTTTTCTGAATATTTGGTTAAGCCTTATGGTATAATCTATGTGACCATTTCTTCTTAAAAAGTGCTATTCATTTAAATCTATGTCACATTAATAAAGTAGGCATAAACAGAACTTATGAATCCTATTACTGAATCATTTGAAATGTAAGATGAAGTGTTCATGAAAGTATAATCTTGGAGGTGTCAATTTGCATAGTTTTACTGTATATTGTAATGCATTTTATATGAGATAACTATAATTAATCATGCATTCCATAGGTACTACGCATCTATTAGTCCAGCTAAAATTTTTGCAAGGAAGTTGGAATTTTCATCAAATGTTAATATATTTAAAAGCTCAATTGTTATTCAAGTTTCACCAGTTCATTTCACCAAAATCTTCTTTGTAAACTTGAATTTGGCAGTTTATTTCTGCCAGCATGAAGTAAAAGTTGATGTAAACATCAGAGGTTCAATATCTGGCTTAGGATGAGAAAGTGCACTTTAGGCAAACAGCAATTTCAGCTTCTGTGGAAGAACTGAATCCTGTCAGGTTCTGAGAAAAACATACAAAAAAGGAATGAGATGTTGCTCTTAGGGAATAGGGATAGGGTGAAAACATTTCCAGAAACTGGTACAAGGTGTATCGTTTCAGATGTTACAGAATTTATCTCAATAACTGTGACAATATTTGTTGTCTTCCATTACTTTGCTAAGCTTCTTTGTCCCATATTGATTGTGGGGAGAAAAAGAGATGATTTCAAGTTGAAGGAACCCACATTGTGTTTCCTTTTGTAATCTACCTGACTTCCTTGTTTCCCCTTGATATGGGGAAGAATATTATCCTTCACATGGAAGCATATTATTATAGTGTATATAACTATAGTGGTTTTATTCACTCATCAAATCTGCATAGTCTTTGGAGTCCTTTATTTAGATTTACACTTGATATAGAAATATATGTAAAAAGCCCTGATAAAGAGAAATCTTAAAGAGTTTATGAGATTTCTGCTGCCTCACCCTCTAGACTTGGGGATTTTAGACATTATTTCAGTGGGAAATCTGAATTTTCCAAAACGTATTTTTTGTGTTTTGTCTTGAGATACATGATGGATTAAAGGTTTCAAAGAGGTTATTGCTGCAGAGTGGTGAATAACTCTTCTGTCAGGTCTTAATTAATAATTAGCAAGAAAATTATTGTGGGTTATTTGCATATTTATGTAAATTGATACAAGGAGAGGCTTCAGTCTGGATTGTCATATTACAACAACAGGGAAGGAAGAGTTGTACCCACTTGTAGAGTAAAACACTTGTTAAGATGACAGATATGAGTAGATAAACTGTCTGTACATAATCCAAGACGACAGGACTGAAACTGTCCCCTGAAATAAACAAAGTATCCATAATCTTGAAAAGAAAATGAGTCTGGGAAGATTAGAATCTAAATGAAACCTTGAATAAATCCCAAACAAGGTTGTAAGTATAAAGAATGGCATTTTTCCCCAGCCAGTTACTCTCTTTGGTGATAACAGGGCTGGTATTGAAGAGGTACGAAAATGCTACACTCAGGTAATTTATCTACAGCTTCTCATCTGGATGAAACAGGACGAGAGAGTGTTTTTTCAGATCTGACATTGGCATAAACAGAGAAAATTACTTTCTCCTCTTATATGTCACCTTTTAATTTAAAAATCTTTGTAACTCCAGTGGGGAAAATAATTTTAATTTGCTTTTACTTAATCCTGGCTACTTGCAAACAATTATAAAATCATTGGTAACCATTAAGAACTATATCTCTTTTTGAATTACCTACAACTGAAAGCCAGAATACAGGAGCATGCATCTCAGATCTCCAAAATATTGCTTCAGGTAAGCTTAAAAGCAGAAGTATACACCTGCAGCTGCTCTGTGTGATTTGGGAGGTAGCAGCACAGTCTTCGTTTTGGAAGAGGTTCAGATGATTGCTGCTAGCCACTATGACACTGACAGTAGGTTATCATCAGCCATCTTACAAAAAGACTCTTGATACTTTCATTTATTTTAAATGGGAAAGACAAAGATCACTTCTGAATAATTTATTAAAATAGGGAGATAAATGCAAAAGGATCACAAATCAATGGAAACTGCTATTTATGGACAACTGTCACAATGGACTCAAGGTCTTGACGTTCTAGCTTGATTTCTTTCTGGTTTCATGAAAATACAGAGACAACAAGTGTATAGTACAGAGAACAGTTAATTTTGCCAATGCAGGAAGAATTTCAGGTAAATTTATTGTACTTTCCTTCAAGTTGCTATTGGAAACATTTTGAGTACCAGAGAACAGTAGGTTTTTAAAACTGTATAGAAAATCCATATCTTTTAACGTCACCAAGATCATATTTGCTGTCTGTAAGGATATAACCAAAAAAAAACCCAAGCACCAAAAAATTGTTTCTAGTTTTTCTAGGCTAAATATCTTTTGTGGTTGGAGTCCAGTCTCTTCTTACTTTTTCTCCTGAAACAAACAAAAATCCCTTCAAACAAAAAGGCAAGATTACAGAGTTTGATACATGTCTAAAATAGTCATTGTACTGAATAACTTCTTTCATAACTCTAACAATATTTTCACTCTTAAGTCATTCATGTGGGAAATACATATCCTTCCTTTAAAAATTACTCTGCTATTGCAGTCAGTTGTAAAACACTGAACTAAAACATATCTTCATTTCAGGATCTTACTGCACTAATATTAATAAAAATTAAGATCTGTTTTCTTTTCCTAAAAATTGCCTCAGATAATGACTTTTGCTTTCAATATTTCCTAAGTTGAAAAGTAGAACCTGACATTTGTAAGTGGAACAGACCTTAAACACACATTAAGGATTGCTTTTATTACCCTCCTCTTAATCCTCTTCCATAAACTATTGCAATGTTTATTTTTCACTTTTCATTCCAAGCTTCATGTCCACTGCATTTAACATTTATGTGGTGTCCTAGAAAGACACAGTAATATTGTAGATGTATTGTTATGCTTTTAAGTAATATCATTGAGAAATTATGGAAAATCAAATAATATGTTGGTTGTCTAAGCCTACTATGCTTTTGGCATCTAAAGAGATCTTCCAGAAGCCAAAGGGCTACTAAAACTTGCTTGTTGCATTAGCATCGTGACCTCAAAACCAGACCAGCCAGGAGTGGCAAAATGAAATAGTACAGATGGGTATGACTGAGAAAGCCCAGAAAGCAACTTTAATAACAGAGCAAAACAACAAAGGACAGAAGCCATAGGGTATAGGGCAACCTCAAAAGACCCAGCAACAGGGCAAATGTAACAATATATAACCTCTGTAACAGAAGAGTACACCAATGAACATTAACATTACCTTACAGGTAAAACACTGCTAACCAATCATAAACAAGAACTCATAACATAACTGCATAACTGCATTAATGGCATAACTGCATTAACATAACTATACCCACAATCCCACCCTTCTTGCTATAACCCAACTAGATGTTTCCCTTCTTTACACCACTCTTCCCAAGGCCTTAAGTTGATGCCTTTACTGTTAACGAAGGCCAGCTCACCGTCCATCCCAACCAGACAAACTCCCACACTTGCTTAGAGAAATAAATGTCTGCTTTTTACATACATATACATAAACATACGTACATTGTCGTCATAAGTCAAGGATTCTTCATTTTTTGTAAAACCTTGAAGGCCACATGCTATGTATCTTACTTTGTGTAAGATACAGAGTGCAGCCACAGATGAAAATTATCTGATGCTCCTGTGCTGCGCAGAATCCCTTCCTGGCCAGAGGCATAAGCATTACTGGGTACCAAGGGAAAGGCAGCTCTTTCCTCTGTGTCACCCTGGAAACAGGAAAATCAGTCACATCTTCATTCTTAACAGCGTTCTTTTCTCTCCCTTTTCCTTCTGTTTCAAGGGACAGAGAGTTCTATGTAAAATAGGGACAGATTCTCCTTGTGGGGCTGGTGGTAACTGTTCTGCCCTCAGGGAAAACGTAGGGGGGTCTAAATGACAGAAAACAGAACAGCACAGCATTAGCAAAACCAGGAAAGAAATTGAGAGAAATGTATTTAAGTCAGCTACCAAAATGCATTTCAAGCAGTATTTAAAAGGGTTAAAAGAATCCAGGAATCCTCACTTCTCCAGGCAGTGTTTATTGATATGTCTATAGATGACAAACAGCCATTTTAGAATTTGTCTTCCTTTCTTTTCATCACTTGACTAATTCATCTTTATTGCATTTACGGCTCATTTTCTGTGTCTCGTCCTACTTTTTCTCCTGAAAGACAAATGCATTATATATTTCCCACCTTCTCCTCCTACAATAATCTCTTTTTCTGGTAAAGATTGGTATGTGGAAATGCTATTACTGTTAAGATGCCAAATATAAGATAGAAACAAAAAAGGAGTAATGGGAAAATGCTTTGTTTGTCTGAAAGTGAAAGAAACAAAAGAACATGTTTTACAGTGAGACAGATGGACCTTTGTTATGAATGGGACAGAAAGATGTGGCTTGAACCTGTGAGTTGAAACAAATGAATTCTGCTCTTCCACAAGATTTTGATAGTCACAGAAACAGTGACTCCTGTCTCTTTCCCTCCTTGGATGTTGTGATTTAACCCCAGTCAGAAACTAAGCACCACACAGCCACTCACTCAATACGCTGGTGGGATGAGGGGAGGATTGGAAAGGTAAAAGATAGAATCCATGAGAAACTCAAGGATTGTAGTAAAAACAGTTTAAACTTTATTAGGACACACATACCTGTCCCTGAATCTACCTGAAAATAAATTAAAGTTTTTTCACTTGTAGTGAATTTTTTTCAGAAGATGAAATGTAATTCTGACCTGAGTCATTGTGATGGGGAAAATGAATGATGGACAGTGTAGGTCTGTGGCTAAACTGTTATCATGAAGCTCAAGAGCGACTGGACTGTACAATCAGGTTTACGAGCACTTACAACCCTTTTGTTGTCTCTAGCAAATCCCTGACCCAACTACATATAATATAATGTGTAAAAATGAGCTCCCAAATTTCCCAAACAAAATAATGTCCATTTCAAGAGTTCTTTTGTTTTGACTTTCGTAATTTTTATTCAAAATTTTGTTTAGATATAATTTATTTGTATCTATTATTTTTCACAATAACATCCCTACTGAGTTTCCACATGATGCTTACAATATTACTATTATTATTACTACTACTACTACTACTACTACTACTACTACTACTACTACTACTACTACTACTACTACTATAGCTACAGCTGGTCTGTAAGCTGCACAGCCTAGTTTGTTAGAGAATAGAAGTGAACAGCTCCCTGACTATGATAATGATAGGTTGGATTCAAACTCAAACAGGGGACCCCAGCCAATCCCATTCAATCCCAAATGCAGATGTGTCATTGTCCAGTGGGCTGGGCAGTGCTAAAACCCCAAGCAATCACGTGTGTAAGCACAGGAAATTTGAAGCCCTTATAAAAGGGGCGTCCATTAATAAACTCTGGCTGTTGTCGTATGAATTTGTATTGTAACATACTGTATTGTATTCAATATTGTGTATTCAGTCACATGCCTATCTCCAAAATGATGACAATTATTATTCTTTTTACCTACAAGTTTAGCAAGTTCACAGACAATAGACAGCTGGGAGTAGCTCCTGACTCCCTTGAAGACAGGGAGGTCCTGCAGAGAGACCTCAGCAAATTACAGATGGACAATCACCAGCTATTTGAAGTTTAACAAGGGCAAGTGCTAGATCTGAACCTGGAACAAGGCTATCCTGGATATATGGACAGACTGGGGAATGAGCTGCTGAAAAGCAGTGTCATGGAAAAGGACTTGAGAATCCTGATCAATGATGAGCTGAATTTTAGTTAGCAGTGCCCAAGCAGCCAGGAGGGTCAACCCTGTCCTGGAGGGCATCAGGTACAGCTTTGCTAGCTGGGTGAGAAGCGCATTGTCCTGCTTTACTCTGGGCTGGAGCAGCCTCAACTTGAGTGCCGGGGACAGTTTTGGCACCAAAGATAAGAAAGATATAAAGCTATTAAAGGGTGTTCAAAGGAGAGTAACAAGATTGATGAAAGGTCTGGAGGGAAAGCCTTATGAGGAGTGATTGAGGTCTGGAGAAGATCTGGAGGAGGAGAGAACACGTCTGTGGTGGTTTGACCAGGAAGAAGTAGGAATTCTGGGATGCTGTGGTCAAACCAATAGGTGCTCGGATTTTGATATTGGCACCTGATGTGGCCAGTGGTGTTTGGACACACCTCTGAGAACACACAGGGGTTAAAAACCAGAGCTGCAGTCCTGGGAGACTCTCTTGGGACTTCGAGGGAAAGAGGTTGGATCTCCCTCCCCCATCTAGCTGCTGCTGCTGGGCGGGGGTGGGGCAGCCATGTGGTAGGCCTGGGCCTGGACAGAGATGGGGGGTGAGGAGGCCCTTGAGGATGGAGGGGTGGAGGAGCCCCAAGAGACAGCCATCAGGCAGCCATACCCCCCAGGAGAGAGAGAGAGGAGAGCCAGCGTCTGAATTTGATAGCGGCTGGCCCAGGAGGAAAAGGGGGGGGAATGCAGCAAGGAGGTGCCGGCCGGAGCAGCAGCGAGTGTGGAAGTGCCGGAGCTCTGGGACAGGCAGAGACTGAATTTTTAACCCTTTCTTTCATGATTGGGACCTCACAAAAATGCTGATCCTCCTCGGAGCTGAATAAGAAGAAAGATAGGAAATGAGATAACCAAGAACTAGGCCCGAGGGATGTGGAGAAGACTGGCTGAGTGGGGAGGGATGATTGGAGTGGCCTTTTGGCTGGACTTTTCTTGTGTAGCCATAGACTCAGTTTTATTCCTGTGACACAGAGACTGCACTTAGGGGGAGGCAGTGCCTCAGAACCAGGAGGGTTCATTGTGGGGACCCCTCGGCCCCAGGGTGTTGGAAAAAAATGGGGGGGACAGATGTCCCATAGCAGAGACTGTGCCTTTTTGAAGTGAGACAAGGCATCCTTAAAAGACAGCCCTAAAGCAGCTCTGGTCCATGCACAGTGGTGAGAGCACTGGGCATGGAAGGAAGATGTCACAAGTGGCAAAAGGACTTTCCGGGCGGTGCTGAGTGACATGGAAGCACACGAGGTTTCAGCGGGTTTCCAGGGAAAGCCTATGGTGTAAGGACTCCTCTCCTCTTCATGGACTGAAGTTTGAATATTCTAAAGGATGGTGGCAGACTGGGCAGTTTGGGGGAATGTATCGGATTGGGAAATCTTTGGTGGTGGGGAGGGGGAAAGTGCTTTTTTGTAAGGTTTTCAATTTTTTTCCCCTATAGGTTTTTCCTTCTTTTCTTGTAGTTTAGTTAATAAAGTTTTCTTTATGTTTAAGCTGGAGCCTGCTTTGCTTATTCCTGGTCACATCTCTCAGCAGACACCAGGGAGAGGGTATTCTCATGGGGGCAGTGGCTCTGTGCCAGGCCCAAACCATGACAACGTCATTGCAGTCTGCAAATTCCTCATGAGATGAAGAGAAGGGGCAGACTAATGCATACCTTGGCTGGGTTTCAGGGAATCCCCGGCTGGCTGCCACAGGTCCGGATAGTGCAGTCCGGTTCAGCACAGCCTGTCTGGGCTCCCAGGCAGCTCCCAGCCGCAAGCAACCTTAGCAAGTAGTTCTGCTCTAAAGTGCTTTCAGCTCTGAGGTGATTTATAGCTGTCTGCTTGCTAAGCGCCCTTGGTAGATGCAGCGAGAGAGAGGAGAAGGCTGTATGAGGTTCCACAGAGATGTCTTTATTGGTGTCTTCTGTGAAGGTTGTCAGTGATAGCATCTTCTGCCAAACTAGGCAAAAGTTGGGCTTTATATAGGGTACAGGAGTTTTAGAAATTGTCTAATAGTAAGGGTCAAGGTGAAAGTGACCTATAGTCTTACAGAGGGATAAGCAAGGGTCCAAAGGTGGGAGAGGGGCTTCTAAGGTCCAGTCATCATGACTCAGCACCTATCTTAGGCTGCTGACTGCCAGAGAGGCCTTGCAGGCCCTGAGCCTGCTACAACAGACACCGATATTTTCTCTGCAAAGACTAGTGATTGGACCTATGAGAATGGCCTGTAGTTGTGTCAGGGGAGGTTTATGTTGAGTATAAGGAAAAGGCTTTTGATCCAGCGGGTGTTTGAACTCTGGAGCAGAACCCAAGGCAGTGGTCACAGCACTAGCCTAACAGAACTCAAGATTTTGGACAACACTCTCAAGCACACAGAGCTCCCGGGGAGTTCCTGTAGGGATAAGAGTTGGACTCAATGATTGCCCTGGGTCCTTTACAACTCAGCACATTCTGTGATTAAGTGATTTTCATATTTACTTCATTTTTTTTTCTTTCATACAGCAGACAGTATTCTGTATTTAAGGCTTTAGACTTTTGGATATGGAGAAAAGTCTATAGACAGGAAGGGCAGATAGGCTTCAATACTTCTGTCATTCCAATACCATCTCCGCACAGAGGAGAATATTCTGCTTGGCCAAAACTTGCTTTAGGATTCATTTGATGCTTTCTAAAATTTGTGGCAACACTTGATAAGCTAGAATTCCAATCAGTAACTAACTAACATTTCACTAATTAGATAACTTGAAATAAAATTTTTAAAATCAGTCATTATGTTGGTTTTCAGTGTTCTTCCTAATTCCTAACTGGCTTTAAAGATAAACTCTAAGAAAATTATTTTAATACTGATAGTTAAATGAATAAGCAATACGAAAATCATACCTAAAGAATTATTTTTATCTGGTATATTTAATTTAAAGAAACCACTCCACCCAAATTTCTCAGACTTAAAAAAATCAATAGTTTTTTAAGGTGGATTTGAACAGAGTGGTTGGGGAAATCTGAGACATTTCAAGAGATGAAACTATATTCTATAATTTATAAAGGTCTTCTTGCCAATTTTATCATAGTAATAGTGACTTATGCCATAACTTTGAATTATTAATCTTATTTTTATCTCATTGTGGTGGTTTTGCATGGGAGGCATTTACTTTCCTTTCAAATTCCAAACCACATTATGCTTTTGTAGGTGCTTTTGGTAGCCTCAGGAAAAATAATGATGGTAATTATTTTCTTTCTGTTTCTTATCTGGTGGATGAATTTCCACTGAAATAATAGGTCAAATCTGACAGAAGTAGAACAAAATAGGAAATGTGTTACATACTGTCCTTGACAATGCCACGAATTCTAACATACTCTGACTTTAAATTTTGCAATTCATAATTCCCTGCATACTTAATCGAAATGTCAGTGTTAATAATTGTATCTTTCAGTTGTAGCATCTTTTTGGCATCTAATGCTATTCATACTTTCAACATTAATTGATGTAAACTTCCATTAGGTCTGTATGCTAGTATTAAGTAAATGTAGTGCAACCATTTGGTATGTTTACAAGAAGGATTGTTTACAAGAAGGATTATTTGAAAGAATTATTAAGATTTCTCACTAAATATCAAAAATCTAAATCTAATTATTTTGAAAGATAACCAGGAAGATGAGTAAAAGATAAGTAGTGTCAAATATGGAGAAAGGACAACAAGATATAATCCAAAGCAGTTTTAGAGTTTTACAGCTATTCCAGTCGGTTGACAAATATTAACATTTATGAACTTCTGTAAAAAAGCCATATTGGTAAAAGGGCCATATTGGCATTAAAGATGTGTTTAAAACTCAAATTTAATTCAGATGGTTATTTAGTACAAAAAAAACCAGGTAGTTAGAGAAGAACTTTCTTGATATATTTGATTGGAATATGATAAATGTGATTTCATTGCTTTTATGGTTTTTGACTTCTCCCTGAAGTATTCTGTAATCCTCTTCCAAAGCCTGACATCCATTTCAGAAATCATATAATTTGTATTTCCTCAGGAGTTCCAAGAGGAGTTCCTCCTTCAGCAAGGCTGGTTTTTTGCCCTCTTGCTTGATATGCAACACGAGGGAGTTTTCTGCTCCTCTGCTTTTAAAAAGTGGTTCTTAAAAACTGATCAGTACAAATGGATTCCTTGGCCCTCATAAAGCCATTCCCAGAGGACACTGCTAAGTAGCTGCCTGAATAGCTTAATATTTCCTCTCTTGAGATCTCGGATTGCCGCTCTAATGATCTTACTCCCCCTTACAACAAACATTTTTAAACTCAGCCACCTCTTGATCACTGTGGCCAAGACTGCCAACCTACCAGCACATCTCCCATGAATCCTTCTCTTTGCACAAATAACAAGTAATGGAGAGCATATTTTCTAGTTGTCTCACTGAATGTTTGTGACAATAAATTATCTTCAATGAATTTCAGGAATTTTCTAGACTTGCTTATCACAGCAGTATAGTATATCCAGCCAATGTCTTGGAAGTTGAAAACTCCCATAAAGGAAAAGGGCCACCAATGCAGAAATTTCATATAATTTGCCTATAGATCATCTCATCAGTGCTGGCCTGATTATTAGTCACAGACATGCACTACAACATCTGCATTGTTTTCCATCCCTTATTTCTCATCCAGAGGCTTTCAACCACATAACCCTTAACTGTAGGGGTTATACACTCAAAACTCTCCCTTGTATATAGTGGAAATCTTCCACTTTGTTTGCAATGCCTATCCCTCTTGGACAGGTCTCCATCACGGTACTCCAAATCATGGTATTTATTCTACCAACTAATATCAATGAAAAAACAGAATTTTTTAACAGTCCAACGCGTCCAGTCCTATTTGTGTGAATCTCATACTATATGCTTTGGTGTATGACTGTTTTACGTGGTCCCTGGATAAGTAAAAATGCTCCCATTACCATTGAGGGGATGCCGTACCGAACTTTGGCTTACCTTTAGCTCTTCTGATGTTATTAATTTTCCCCATAAATTGTGGCTTGAAGTCCCGTTAAGCAGTCCTGACAGCTTACAAGCAAAGGAACATTTTACCCCATTGGGACAGGTGAATCCCATCAGGCCTCAAGGCACTTTGCACTTGAAAGTCTCTTCTACCAATATAAAAAATCAAAGTTCAGGAGTAGGCACCAGTTCTGGAGCTGGGTTTTGATGTACACCTGTATCTTCCAGTGTCTCTCCCCATTAATGGGAGGATTAATGAGAACATCACCTGTGCTCTTGAATCATTTTTCTCAGGGCTCTGGTATCTCTTTTGGTTGATCTTTGGTGTCTTATTGCAATATAATTTGTATCCACGTAACAGAGCAAGAGTGTGTCAAATCAAAAGACTGCACTGTGCTCATCAGTTTTCTGGTGACAACCTTGATTTGGGTCCCAGGGAGACAGAAGAGTTCCCTGAAAAGATAACCCAGTCTGAAGGTGGATGCCTCCATTCCGCTCAGGTGGAGCCATCTATAACATGGCCTTTCTTTTTAGTCTTGATGCAGATCTTGGCAAGAAGGGCTGGTTAATCTGGCCTTGGTAAAAGATCCTTCCTTTTCTACTTTGTCATGACTTTCCTCGACCAGAGCCTAATACCTATTCTGTAAAAGTATAAAAGGGTAAGGGTAAGGGCTGGAGAGGGTAAGGAGGTTATCCCCTGGCAGGTCCACAAACTAATTACTCCTTTTCCTTAGTAATACCATCTTCATCATGACACAAAACAGATTGGACGTATTGGATACATTGGATGTATCCATGCTGAATTGACTTCTGTGTATCAGAAATGTTAGACCATGTTTCCATTGATCTCTTTCTCTGACTCTGCAGTATTCCTCAGTCTGCCCTCCTTCTGCCATAGCTCAGTGACCGAGTAGAACAGTTAATCTACATGAGTGTACTTCCCAAAGGCATTTCAGTTATCATCCATCTCCAGGTACATCCTGAAACCTAGTCAGTTGCATGCCATTACAGGTGCTTTGTCTCTATGTCTGTATTGGTTCTAGAAGCTCTGGAGAAGCAGAGGACTTTTTTTTGTGATCATGATGTTGCCACATACCTGCGTGCTGGGAGATATATGTGTGTGGATTTGTGTAAATTAACTGACTGATTTTTTTAACCCTGTTTAAATGACCTGAACGGATCAGTTTGGACTGAGTCCCTTGCTGGCTCGAACAATAAATAAGTGTGGTCTGACCAGCTCAGGGAGAAGCACCTGTTTACCTCTTCATATACTCATGTATGCCTCATATTGCTTTCCACTATTGCTATTGCTGCTCCTTACACTCCTTCAGTACAGCATTCCTTGTAGTTCAGTGAAGCATCATGCAAAAAGAACTTTTAAATACATGTTTTAGTGGATAAGATAACAAATTTTAAGATTCTTCTATGGCTTGAAATATCTGTGATAGAAGGCATTATATAAAATTTGCAAGGTTTTGATATCAATTAAAAAAGAGTGCAATTATTTTAAACATATACCATTACTTACTGCTGAGTAAGAACTTCAAACAAGATTTATTTTCCAGAATATGTGATAGCTGTTCTCACATGAGAATTGTTTCTGAGATGATTTTTCCTAATTTTTTAAAAAAGGAATAAATGCAAAGAAAAGTCACTTTTTGCCTGCCATCTTGTGTGACAAGATGAGACCATTCACTATCAGAAAGGCAACATGAACCTTAACTGCTTTCCTTGACTGTCTTTTATCAAATTGTGAAAAGATTATTTGTGATCAGAGTAAAAAACATACTTTTAGGGAAAAAACAAATAATGGGAGGCATAACACATAAATTTATAAGATTGGAAATAGTTAGGTTCTCCTAACTAGAACAATTATTTGTGTATCTTTAGTGCAGAGGTTTTAAAGTCAAATTAAAGAAGGTTTCTTGTTAAAAAAAAAATTTCCTTAGGACAGGCAAGTCCTTATACGTGACTCACGTGAGCTTTAGAGAGTATTGGGTACAGTTTAGATTGCCCCTATTCACTTTTTTTTGACACTTTCTACTGCAGTCTATTCTTTGAAATAACTGTTTACACTGTGGTTTAAAGACATGAGGAGGCATTTCTGATTGTTGCATAAGAAGAAAGGTGTTATTGTTGCAACTCAATGTCTTTCTGCTTTCAGACAGGTGTGAAACACAGTCTGTAGGAGCATGTGAGGATGGGTACTTTAACGACAATCTAGGTCATGTCTTTATTATCACTGCTGAGCTGCTTGTATTGTCACTGCCCATGAAGCAAAGGAGACAACTCATGAGAGTGCTCAATGATAAAGTAATGCAACAATTAACAGAAGGCAGAACAGAAATGTGTTAGCAAGACATATATTTTTTGTAATGCAGCCCAGCAGGAAAAAGGTGCCAGGTAATTACTGCATGATGTGATATTAGCTTTCATAACACATGTGTTTGCATATCTCTCTGGCATCTCCTTTTGCATTGCACTCTCTTTTGATCAATCATACAGGCAAAGAGATCGATTAGATATGCAAACTGGAGCTGGAAAAAGAAAGCAAGCACAGGAATGGAATATTGACCTGTGTCTACCTGCCAGCAGACTAACAACATGTTCTAATTAATTTTTATCTAATTCAAAGAAGTGACTGTGGGCAAGCTTCCAAGGCCCATAGGCATTGCAGCTTGTGGCAAGATTTTTGCCACTCAGGATGTTGTTCTTGCTGTCCATCAATCTCTTAGATGCTTTCTGTTCTGTTTTCTTCTTAGAGTGATCAAAATTGCATTAGACAGAACAGATTGCTGTGCATATAGTTTAAAAATATAACTGTAAGATAATCTCCAAAGGCATTTTGCATTGAATCAGTAATTTATTGTGCCAATATTTTCAATATTACAGACTATTCTAATTTCATCTTTCAGGAAGATTGAAACTGAACTCTTGTTAAACACCACTTTATGGTAATCTAGCAAGAAGCCAATGTATAAATTCAGGTTTCTTTCTGAAGGGATAAACTGTTCACTATGTAAGCTGTACTATGCACATTGTATAATTCCCTTAATATTCTAGGTTCTACAACTGTGAGCTGTCAAAAACAGATAAACAAAACCAGCAAAACAAACAAGCAAACAAAGCAACTGCCACAAAAGATATGAGTGGAAACAGCAAATTACAATCATTACTTTGGTGAAGATATGATCTTACTTTCTCTGTCTTGTATCCCTGAATTTTCATAACTTCTTGGGTTTTGGGGTTTTTTTCAGCAATTGTCTCCAAATGAGCAAAAGCTATAGCTAGCAAAAGTATACCAACCCAAACAGAACCCTCCGAGAAAAATGCAGCTTTCCAGACCCCTTCCTTTATGTACTACTGTCAGTAGTACCAGGGGATGTTGTAAAAGGCACATGCCTGTTGTGCAAACTGGTGAATGATCTTCTCTGTCTGGTGGCTGAGCTTAAGGACGAAGTAGAAAGACTAAGGATTATTAGGAAAGTGAAAGGGAAATAGACTGGTGGAGTTTCACCCTTCCATCTCTGAGAGAAGCCCACCAGGAATCAAAGGACTCCCATGCCTCCTACCACAGGCAGTAGGAGAAGACTTAGTTAATGAAGGGGAGTGGAAATCGGTCCCTCCTTGGGGAGGTAATGACAATTCCTCCCAACCCCCCATCACCTACCCAGATGCCATTTTAAAATAGGTATGAGGCCCTGAATCCAGAGGGTCAGCCAGATGATATTGAAGAAAATAATCTGCTTGGAGAGACATCCAATTATACTTTATCTGTCAGACAAATCACTCCCTTTAGCATTAAAAAGAAAAGAAGGATAGTCATAGTAGGTGACTCCCTTTTGAGGGGGAACAGGGGGCCCTGTATGTCAATTGAACCCATCTGCTGCCTCCCTGGGGCCTGGGTAATGCTTGTGACCAGGAGACTCCCTGGGCTGATTCAACCCTCTGATACTCCAGACTGGCAGTGATGAGATTGAAAAAAGAACACCAGGGCAATAAAAAGGGACCTCAGGGCTCTGGGTTGTGTGGTTGAGGAAACACAGGTGGTGCTCTGCTGAGTCTCTTCAGTGGCATGAACTGACGAAAGGAGCAGGGGAACCTGCATGATCAACAAGTGGCTGGAGGGCTCATGCCATCAGCAGAATTTTGTGTTCTTTTATTGTGGGGCAATTTTCACAGCATCTGGCCTGTTAGAGCCAGATGGGCTCCATATATCTGTTAAGGGCAAAAGGACTCTAGCCCATGAACTGACAGAGCTCATTGAGAGGGCTAGGTTCAAAGGGGGAAGGGGATGCAAGTAGGCTCTTCAGAAACAAGGCCAAGGGCTTTAAGACAGAGTCAGGGATAAAACCAGCAGCCTCGTTGAAGTGCATGTACACTACTGCACACAGCATGGTAACAAACAAGAGGAGCTGGAAGCCATGGTACAGCAAGAGAGCTCTGACATAGTCTCCATCATGGAAATGTGGTGGATGACTCACATAATTGGAGCACTGCAATGGATGGCTATAAGCTCTTCAGAAGAGACAGAAGAGACAGAAGAGGTGGAGGGGTGGCTCTTTATATTAGGGTGGCTCTTGATTCCATGGAAATTGCCTATTGGTAAGAATCAGGGGAAGGCTAATAAGGCTAACATCCTGGTGGGAGTCTGTTGTAGACCACCCAACCACAAAGAAGAGGTGGATAACTTTTTCTACAAGCAGCTGGAGCATGTTTCAAGATTGCCAGCTTGTCGTTTTTAACCTACCAAGCATCTGCTGGGACCTCAACACAGCAGAGAAGAGGCAGTCTAGGAGGTTCTTAGAGTGTGTGGAGGGCAACTTCTTGTCACAGCTGGTCAGTGAGCCTGCCAGGGGAGGGACTGCACTAGACCTGCTGTTTGCAAAGAGAGATGGGCTGGTAGGAGATGTGATGGTTGGAGCTTCTCTGGGACACAGTGATCATGAAATTATAGAGTTTTCAGTATTTGGTGAAACAATAAGGGGCATCAATAAAGCTTCCACACTGGGCTTCCACAGGTTAGACTGTGGCCTATTTAGGAGACTTACTCAGAGACTACCTCAGGAAGCAGCCCTTAAAAACAAAGCAGTCCAGAAAGGATGGGTGTACTTCAAAACAGAAATCTTGAAAGCACAGGAATAGACTCTTCCTATATGCCAAAATGATGAGCCAACGAGGAAAATGACCAGTCTGGATGGGCAAGCAGCTTTTGAAAGAAGTAAAGAAAAAAAATAGTGGGTGTATCACCTTTGGAAGGAGGGTCAAGTATCTCAGGAAATGCTTAAAGGGGTAGAGAGGTAAGAGCTCAATCTGGCCACTTCTATGAAGGACAATGAAATATATTTTTATAAATGCCCTTCTGGCAAAAGGAGGGGCAAGGACAACCTCCATTCTCTATTAGAGGTGGAAAGAAATTCATTAACTAAAGATGAGAAAAAGAAGAGGTACTCAACAGCTTCTTTGCCTCACTGTTCAACATAAAGACAGGTTGTCCTCAGGACAGCTGTTCTCCTGGGCTGGTGTCAGAGGAGTAGAATAGCCCCCCTATTATGCAGGAGGAAGCAGTCAGAGACCTGATGAGCCATTTAGATGATGACAAATCTATGGGCACATGAGCTTGTGAAGTGGCTCCATCATTTTCCATCACTCCTGGCCCACTGGAAAGGTCCCAGATGACTGGAAGCTGGCCAATGTGACACCCATCCACAAGAAGGACCAGAAGGGGGATTCAGGAAACTACAGGCTAGTGACCTCTGTACCTGGCAAGGTTATGGAACATATCATCTTGAGTGCCATCACATGGCACTTACAGGATAGCAAGGGTATCAGACCCAGCCAGCATGGGTTTAGGAGAGGTAGGTCCTAAACTGACCTACCTCTCTTTGACCAACCTGATCTCCTTTTATGACCAAGTGAACCACCTGGTGGATGCAGGAAAGGCTGTTGATGTAGTTTACCTGGATTTCAGCAAGGCCTTTGACACTGTCTCCCACAGCACACTCCTGGAAAAGCTGGCAGCCCATGGCTTGGACAGGAGCACTCTTTGCTGGGTTCAGAACTGGCTGGGTGGCTGGGCCCAGAGAGTGGTGGTGAATGGTGCTGCACCCAGCTGGCGACCAGTCACCAGTGGTGTCCCTCAGGGGTCTGTGCTGGGACCAGCCCTCTTTAGTATCTTCACTGATGACCTGGATGAGGGGATTGAATCCAACATCAATAAATTTGCAGATGACACCAGGCTGGAAGCATGTGTCAACCTGTTGGAGGGTAGGAAGACTCTGCAAAGCACCCTGGACAGGCTGGATAGATGAACTGAGTCCAGTATGATGAAGTTTAACAGGTCCAACTGCCAAATCCTGCATTTTGGTCACAATAACCACCTGCAATGTTACAGGTCCAACTGCCAAATCCTGCATTTTGGTCACAATAACCACCTGCAATGTTACAGACTGGGGATGGTGCAGCTGGAGAGTGCCCAGGCAGAAAGGGACCTGGGGGTGCTGGTCAACAGCTGACTGAATGTGAGCCAGCAGTGTGCCTTGCTGGGGCCAGCACTGTGCCCTGGTGGCCTAGAAGGCCAACAGCATCCTGGCCTGTATCAGGAAGTGTGCCCAGCAGGAGCAGGGAGGTCATCCTTCCCCTGTACTCAGCACTGGTGAAGCCACACCTTGGGTACTGTGTCCAGTTTTGGGGCCCTCAGTTTAGGAAGGATGGTGAGATGCTCAAGAGGAGGGCAGCAAGGCTGGAACACAAACCCCATGAGGGAGCTGGGGTTGTTAGCCTGGAAAAAAGGAGACTCAGGGGTGACTTTATCACTCTCTACAACTTCCTGAAAGGTGGTTGTAGTCAGGTGGGAGTTGGTCTGTTCTCCCAGGCAATTGCTGACAAAATAAAAGGACACATTCTTAACTTGCACCAGTGGAAGCTTAGGTTAAGCATGAGGAAAAATTCTTCATTAAAAGAATGGGCAATGGAATTGTCTGCCCAGGCACGTGGTGGAATCCCTGGATATGTTTAAAAAAAGACTGAAGTGATACCTGGTGCCATTTGATGGTTTATTTGATGAGAAGGTGTTAGGTTATAGGTTGGATTTGATGATCTCCAAGGTCTTTTCCAAGCTCACCTTGCTCATTCTGTGATTCTGTAATTGAGGTGTTCCTCCTACTGATCCTGTCACCTAGCAATGGATATGATGTAACAATTTTCCTGGAGAAATGAAGCAAAAGAAGTAGATAGCATTTTTTTTTTTCATGACAATTCAACCTACACTGCAGATAATTCTGATAACTCTTTAATGGAATGTAGTATCATCAGTTGACATAAGATGAACAAGACACTTTACAAAACTGATAGCCCAGTGAACTTGCTGCAGAGATGAAAGTATCATGCTTTATCCTAATATTGTTGAATTGTGACTTACATAGTGACTAGTATGATATAAATCATATTCAACAAATAACTAATTTGGTTTTCTGCTTGTAAAGTACTTGACAACTAGTCTAATTTATGCAGATCTATTTGCTTATGAAATAAATAACTGAAGAAAGAAGATGAGAAAATGACAGTCTGAGTTTGTCTTAAAATCTCTGGTGGTAACAGCTGAAGTTTCAAAATTTACTCTAAGAGTAATAATATGGGGGTTTTTAGTTTTGACTTGGTTTTGTTTTGTTGATGTATTGGGTCTGACTGAGGTAAAGTTCACAGCCCTCACAATGCTGTGCTTTGTACTGGTAGCTGGAAGGGGGTTGATTACAGACCAGTGTTTTGGCTAGGGCCAAGCAGCATTGTCCCTCTGACATTACTACCCCCTCCAAAGGGAATGGGAATGGGCAAGATTCTGGGAGGGAACACAACCAGGGCAGCTGACTCAAATTAGGCAAAAGGATATTCCACATCATATGAAGTCAGCTTATCTATATAAGGTAAGGGAGAGAGGAGGCAGGGGGAGCGTTAGTGAGTTTTTCAGTGTTGGCTTTCCGGGGCAACCATTAGTCATGCTGAATGCCTGCTCTCCAGGATGTGTCCAAATATCACTGCTGATGGGAAGCAGACACTGACTATTTTTATCATTAGCTCATGCGCTTACAGATCTCTGCTTATTTCTTTCTTTTACTGTAGTAATCTCCTGATGGTTGTTCTCCATCTTATTCTCCACCCTGTCCCATTGGAAAAGGGAGGGATAGGACGACTTAGTGGGTGTCTGGTGCCCAGCCAGGGCACCAGCTGGTTTTAGTATCATCCCCCTACACCCTGTCTTTCAGTGACTGCTTACCATTCAGTGTTGAATCCATCAATTTCTGCTTGATAAAGACATTTGACATCGAATTCATATATTTGACTGAAACAAGCAAACCAGTTAAAAATACTTCTAAATTCAAAATTGCTATTCCTTGTACGTGTAATGAAATGGAAACAGCTTAAATGTATCCCAGCTGTTCTCAGTTTTTCCCTCAATATCCTAATATGTGATCCTATGAAAAAATACTAATGCTAACATGACCTCCTAAGATATTTCATATCTACCTGTCCATAGGTTACTGGAAGTTCATGAAGAAACATGTATTGGGAGGATTATTGATATTTCATTCTCTGTTTATTTAACAGATTTAGTTTTAGAGGAAATACAATTCTAAATAAAATATTTTTGCAAGCTTATTGGCTTGTAGGAACAAAAGTGCTTGACTTTATTTTACATATGGTAGAATGTCACTAAAATATTCTGGGGAAATGGTACTGTTTAAAGTCTTACTAGTGAATCAGGTCACATAAAGCAGAAAAGAAAGAAATCTTCTTTGCCTGTGTAGATGAGCTACCAGATTGTGCTTTCCCTCATCTTTTCTTACCAATATCTCTTAAATAATTTACTTAAGAGTATACTAGCTGAAAATAAATGTCCAATTTGGTTTTTTAAAATTAAAAGCAAATAATAAATAGTCATTGTTTGCCATTGTGTCTGATTCACATATCAAACCTGCTGACTGTATCAGTGCAACAAGAGAAGGTTGTTGAGAACAGAAGGAGAATGAGTAGAAAGACCATGCAGAATGAAAGTCTTTGTAATAAGGCTTGATTTCAGAAAACTAAAGCAGGATGATGAGATCCTACCTCTCATCCTTCTACAACTCACATGCTTATGTAAGAGCAGCAGTCATATTATTTTAAAACAAAGGAAATGCAAATGTGCACAGGAGATAAGACAGAAGGCTCTTTCTAAAGGAGGAGCCAATGTTTCTGCTCAACTGGCAAACATATCTGTGGAATATGGGCCATACATGCAAGGGAAACTTTGAGAAAAAAATAGAGAATGTGGGAATAGCAGGGGGGAGGAATGTTGATTTGCAAGTGGGCAATCAATCTATGAAAAGTGCTGTTAAAGTATTTTTTGCATACATTATTTTCTATCAGCTGAAGTCCCTCAGCAAATGTTTTGTTTCATGTAATTCTACAGACCTTTCACTTTCAGCCAGTGAAGACTTGATGAAATTTTATTGCATCATAGAAGATATAATCCATCTGGGAAATCTGGCCCAAACAGAAGTTTGAGCATACAGAGGATTTGAACAATAAATCCCATGTCTCAGGCTTTTGGACTTCTATTGGAAAATATTCTGTATCATCATGTTTGGAGAGCTATTTTTTATGGGCAAAATGATGAGATTTTCCAAAGGAAGCAGACATTTTTCACACATACAAGAATTACTCTGTTGAAAATCAGTTTTCTGTCAAAACAATTTTAAATGAAAACTTTGAGCCATCTGTTTCCCATCATCACAGTGAGCAGAATTTGGAGGTAGCTTGGTACACTTTACAGGCAATTGCAAGCAAATTTACTTGTACCAGCTGCTACAGACCAACTAACAAATATGAAGTTGGTAGAGTGTTCAGTAGCACTCAGTCAAACTATTATAACTAACTCCATATCTTAAATAATTTAGTAGCCACAGTAAATTACATTTTCTTAGTTTCTATAAGTTCTAGAAAGAAATTCAGGTTTCTGTTATTCATCTGTCCACTTGACAGTATTAATGGACAAGGGGAAATGGGGGTTATGCTATGTGCAGTGAGCACATCTGTTCCAGTAACTAAATTATGGTCTACACAGTAAATAAAGTGATCTGAACAAGACATACCATCTGTGTTTCTTACAGCTTGTGTCCTTATTATTTTATTGCACTCTGTGTGCCCTAAAAAGTAGGATTTTTTCTCTTTAGGAAATATCTCGCTTGTGTAGACTGTAAACATAGCAACAATCAATGAAAATTGTATCAATTGCATCTCCTTGCATACTTAGGGGAAAATTAAACTTTTCTTCAAAAACCCATTTTGAAGAATTTAAAGGGGAGAAACATAGTATTGGAAAAGATGCTTGGTAATTAAACAAGATAAAGCTGTTTTTCTGTATCAAATGTTAGGTCTTATAATACTAACCATGGACTCAACCAGTCTTGAAAGGATTTTTGATTTTTCATTTTTGAAAGTAGGATAAGTATGAATCAATAAAGATTTTTAAATACTTGAATAATTTTTGTGTTGATCAGTGCAATGAACTCCCTCTGTAGCCAGTGGCATTGTTTTCTAACTCTGTCAGAAAGATTTATCTAAATCTTAAAGAAAATATTTATTATCAAATAGGTTGACTGCTATGTGAACAAAGGTCTATTTTTACTATATATATATATGCTAGCAAGACTAATCCTTCCTGAAATCAAAAAGAAGATAATGTCCATATGGATGACCCAGATGATTTAAAAGTATAAGAAATGGCCATACAATGTAGAAAAGAAAAATTAAAGAAAAGGCAAACCAACCAACCAAAAAACCCCAACAGAACCCAAAAAACCAGAAGTGCCTTTGTAAATGCTGGCTAAAGTGAATTACTAAAACAACTGCAATGTAAATTCCTAAATTTGGATATAATAACAGGGCAAGTTGAGACAGTGGGATAATAGCAGTAAAGAGTAAAAATCTAGGACAGAAAGTGGAAAAGGATATATAAAGTGATACAAATTCTCTAATCAGTGGTCCCTGCTTAGAAGTCATGCACCTGACCAACGTATTTTGAAGGACAAGCCCTTTGTTTACAGTGTACTCACATACAACTTCCCTCTTGAATAACAGGAGCATGGGTTTCTTAATTCTCTGGCATTTTGATAACATAGCATAGCATAACGGAAGCTACAATCCCATTTCTTCCCTGTTCCCTGTAACCTTTACTATGAGTGCATGTACTTTTAGTGGACAGAAAGAAAATTAATATTTATGTTCTTTACATAAAAAACTTCTATAAAATAGAAGTCTTATATATTTCTATATATAAAATAATTGGACTCTGCCATCCTTTAAAGGTTTTCTCATTTTTTTATTATTTCTGTATGTTTTTTTTTTTAACCTAGTTCAATGTTTCCTCAAGGTTTATTTATAATGCTGTTTTTGCATGTGTCTCATTTCTTTGGCATTAAGTTTAAGCAGCACTAAGCTATGGTCATCAAATACAGTACTGTAATATTCAATCTAGCCCTGATATATTGAATAAGATAAAAAAAAAAGAAGGGAAAAAGAAAAGAAATAAATGCCAGGGTTTTGTTTACATCCCTTTAAAAGAATAGCATTCTGTAAATATTATGTCTTTACTTAACCTCCTTGGGCTACTGCCTCCTAGACTCTTCCCATCATAAACTTTGCCTTCTCTTTTTGGGTCTGCTCTGGCCATAATCAGAGTTTTTATATTTACACAAATATATGAATATACATGAATATATGAGTATGTATATATATATATACATATATATTCATTCATATATATATGTTAATGAAACTTGTTTATTCTGCAACACCACCAGAAAAATGCCTTCAGTCTTTGATCTACTATGACTCTATTCCTGGCTCTTTAAATACACTTCTTTAGTGCTTTTCTACCCATTTGTTCCTGTTTTTGGCTTGTGGATTTGGATACTTTTCTGAGATCTCTTTTGCACTTGTCTTAAATTAACTTCTTCACTTTTAATCTCAGTTCATTTCTTGAGTGGAAAGCAAAGTGTATACTGGGGGGAGTCCCATGAAATGTCCTTCTTTGTACTTGTCCTTTGAAAATTGACTAATTTTTTAATGAATTGCACTATATCATCATGATCTTTCCCTGTCTGTATAGAAAAAAATGTGCTCAGTGTCTTGTTAATTCAAGATATACCAGATCTACCCTTAGCTGGATTCATAGTTTAGACATTAGTGGGGTTTATTGCAAGACATTGTGATACATTGGAAGGGACATTTTTTTCTTGAAAATATGCAAAACCACCTATGAAATGATGGTTTTTATCTTCAAAGCACATTGAATCCAGCTTGGGATATTTTAGTACTTTCATTTTATTGGAGTGAATATTAAAATAGTTAGGATGGATCAGTTAGTGCAGTGCTGGACCCTCAGTTAAATAGGGGTAGGATTGCAGAAAAACTGGTGATTTGGATGTGCAGACAAGGAGAAAGGAGAGTGTTTAGGCTAACTTTCTCTCTGTCAGTACATAGTTCATTCTTCAAGACTATTGTACAAGAAATTTGTGATCCACATTCTTGGTTTCTTCTTATGTATACAGACAGCCTGTGAACAGCCTGCATCAACTTACCAGCCAGGTGGGGCAGAGTATCCTGATTGCTCAGGAGTGTTACTCCGTATAATGGGTAGCATATGACTGCTCTATTAGAATGGTGGAGTTAAGCTCTATACAATAAGCAGTGCATAGTTGAGCAATATACATTAATTATGCAATATACATTAATTGGATGTGTAGTATTTCATATCAACCAGACAAAATGGTGTTCTGTCGGTTGATATTAAATAAACACCTGCTGGGGAGCTGTGACTTTATTGTATTGGGGCATACTGTCCAAGGGCATCTTCAAAACTAAGTCCACTAATATGTCTGTCATCAGTGAATAAATCTTTCTGAGTTGTGAAAAAAAATCTACAGAAGTACAGGAAAACTTGGAGCTGGCTTATCTCATTATGAATGGTAACTCTGCACAGCACATCAGGCTCTGTGAGGAGGGCCTCATCTGATATTGCAGCAGTCAGAAATCACAGAAGCAGAAGGCATGTCAGATTGCTAGGTCTGAGTATCTTCGTCTTTCTTACTAAGAAGCCAAAATAATTGACACTGCCTCAGTGCAAAACAGTCTCTCAGAGACTTGTGAAGGAATGTTCTCTTCACAGAACACCATCCTTGGGTAAAAACCACACATTCCACAATGCTTTCTTAAAATTCTACTATGAAGTTAAATGTGATTAAAATTTTCAATATGTTCCATAGCAATAAGAATAGCACATGTACTGTGCAAACTTCAAGACCTCAGTTTAACAATAATTCACAACAATTATGTCATGCTGATGAAAGAGATGGTATTTACACATCATGCTTTCAGTTCCTCATGGTCAAGGAATGCTTGTGTTTCCTAGGAGTCTGTAATAGCAGTTCAGTGAAGCAGTGGTGCTGATGGAGCCTGAGAGATACAAACTGAAGAACAGATTTGAAGACAAAATGAGGTTTTGTCTTAGGCATTAAAGGATAGAACATGGAAAACTCAGATAAATAAATCCACGAATGCCACAAATGTTATTTATGGTCTAAACGGTGGTGAAATATTTTGTACAAATAAGCATCATATGTCAGCAATTTAACTGCAGCTAATTCTTAATATGCTGACAAAAAACATTGTTGTGGTCCTCTAATATCATCAGACAAAAGCCAGCAAAAGATACTCCACTTGACTCTTGCCATTCAAAAGTGTGGTTTCCTCTGTGTATTCCTCTTTTTGATTAAAAAGGCAGGAGAAAACTCATCCTCAAAATTTTGTGTGTAATAAGTTTAGACACAGTCTGCCACAAATTTTGTACAATTCTTCAACAAAGAGTTTTAATCTGAACTAAGGAACATGAAAGAAATTATAGGACTGACTGAGTACAATTTGTGAGGGATATCTGCATTTCCTGTTGCAGTTTAAAGTATATTACTTTTCCTGAGAAACAGATTATTATGTGTGCAAGAACAAGCTCAGGGAGAGAACATTATGAGAGTACCAGACACTGTGCCACAAATAAATAACTTGTGGAAAAGGAGTGAATTTTGAGCTTTCAGGCAGCATGTCTGAAGCATGCCTGGTGGTGCCAGTGAACATTTGAAAATCAATATGGAGGTAAGAAAATAGGGAGGAAACTAGAATGGCATGATCCATTAAGGAATTAGAAAGTATCAGAAAAATATTAATATTCACATTAATGAAATAACTCTCTAAATTTTAGCTAAAGATGGCTTCTCTTCATATTTTATGCATTGGTTTTTCACAGAAAGCCTCAATGAAATGTTCTTTTTTCTGATTCTATTTGCCACCAATGCTGCACACAGAACTGGGATACTTACAAACCAGTGACAATCTCTCTGTTGCTGTCTTGAAGACTTGGGAATTTTATTTGTGATTGACTTTTTTTCCTTTTCTATTTTCAGACTCCATCCCAACTCATGCTGGTATTGTGACCTTTTCAGAACTCTCCCTTTGCCTGTAATTAGCTCTGCTATGCTTCATTTGCATATGTTTGCCAGATATTTTCAATGCTTCATAGTAAAAATAACTCTTACTGACTTCAGTAGACTTTAGATCTGATTTCACAATCTAAGAGATGATTTCAGTGATTCTGTATCATATATTAAATGTTTCATTCATAAAATCCAATCTGCAGGTAGCTTTCATTTCATAATCCTGGACAGCATCTTGAAAATGGATTAAAATAACAGTCTAGCATTATGGTGTGCTCAATCAATCACTGAGAATGTCTTTAGGAACCACTTTATTTAAAGCAGTAATTTGAATTCATATGGCTTCTTTCTGTGGAAATGTATTGGTTTTGCATGGCCTGGTTTTTGGCAGTGGCAGGCCAAAGTGGTGGTTTCGTTGAGAAGCTCCCAGAAGCTTCCACCATGTCCAGCAGAGCCAACCCCTGATGGATTCAATCTGAAGATGGACATGGTGCTAGCAAAAACTGGGCCAATTAGAGAGGTTGGTAACACCTCTGGGATAACATACTTAAGGAGAAAATCAAAGCAAAGTCACAGGGTTTTTCTTCTAGTCAGAAAAGAGGAGGAGGTGAGAACATACAAAGGAAACATGTGAAGACACCAAGGTCCGTGGAGAAGGAGGGAGTGGAGCTGCTCCACTTGGCACTGGAGTTAAGATTCCTCTGCAAGTAAAGGAGCGGTGAAGCAGCTGTGCCCCTGCAGCCCATGGGCGCACAGGGAGTTCAGAGATCCACCTGCAGCCCATGGGAGAGCTGCCCATGCTGGGGCGGGTGGATGCCTGGAGGAGGCTGTGACCCAGTGAGAGACCCAGTGGAGAGAGGGCCCTTGCTTCCAGGCTGGAGCAGCCTGTCCTTGGAGGAGTGCACCCCATAGAAAGAGAGACCCATGCCACAGTAATTTTGGGAGCACTGTTTGACTGTGGTGGGGGGGAATTCCTGTTGCAGTAGTTTTGGGAGAGCTGCTGCTTGTGAGAGTGGACCTCTGCTGGAGAAGTTCACAGAGAGCTGTCTTGCATGGGAGAGACCCCACGGCCTCACAGGGGAAGGACTCCTCTCCTGGAGCAAAGGAAAAGAACCTTGGGTGAATGACTGACAAAAAACCACCACACCATGTCTCCCTGTACTGTTGATGGGAAGGAGGGTTGGGGGGAAAGAGTGCTTTAAGGCCTTATTTTACTTCTCATTGTCCTCCTCAGATTCTGTTCGTAATAAATTCACTTTGCAACTCTAAGTTGAGCCTGTTTTGTCCTTGGAGTGTTTTCTCCTGATTATTATCTCAATTCATGAACTCTTTATTTTTTTTTCTCTCCTCTCCCCAGCTGTGGCAGGGAAAGGTGAGTGAGCGACTTCATGGGTGCCTAGCTTTGAGCCAGGGTTAAACCAAGACAGGAACCCAAATTCGCATGCCAAATTTTCTGGGGCAAAATGCATGTGTGGAAAAGTGATGCACTGGTTGACCTAGTGAAGTATAGCTAGACAAACAGCAATGGATTGAAAATATTTCCTTAAGCTCAGTGATTGCTGTTACATAGGAGTGTGTTTCACATGACATAGATCATAGACAGTATGCCACATACAGCATGTATATTTTTAATGGTTTTAAATCCATCTCCAACTGTACATATTATGAGAGCTTTTCATTTGTAAAGACACATATGCTAAATACCAAGTCAAAACAAAAATGGAAATAAACAAGAAAGCAAAAAGTGGAAATAACCCTAAATCTTTGAAAGTAAGCACAAAAATTGTGCTATTTTGCTTTTCAGTTTGAGTAATTTTGAAATTGAAATATATTCTCTCAAATTGGAGATGATATTATTCTTTTTCTGAGCTACCTGAAGCTTTTAAACTGAGAGGTAGAAGAATTAGTAGAGCAAGGATCCAGAGAAATATCTAAAGATAAGGCAATAAGAAATAATAACGAAATCTTTAACTATCTTCTTTCTCTTGACAGTAATGTGCAAATTCAGAGTTGATTTCTCAAGAACAACTTGGAAGATGGGTTCACTCATTTCCATTGAGGCATTTTAAAGCTTCACCAATGAGACTATTGTAGCTGGGTCTAAAAACAAGTTAGGATCAAAGTGCTGAAGATTAAACACTATACAAAAGTGTTTTAAAAAATAAATTTATATTTTGGGAAAATAAAAAGAGAATAAATTTAAGGTAGGTCTGAATCCCCATGCCATTATTTCTTCTTCTTTCCTTTAAAATAAAGAACATATTTATCAGTATTGTAATAAAAAAGGCAACATTGCAAAAACAAAGTTTCTCTTCTTCTAGCATCTTTTATTTTTAATTACCTTGTTATATTTGGTTAGTACAGAACCTCATTATAATTGTGGTTAAGTTGTGTTAAAGAGCTCATGTTACAGCCACATGTAAGAACCTCTTAAATCTACTTGTAAAATGACTTTTAAGTCACTTCTAATAAAGTATTGTATGTACACAGAGAAGAGATATTTGCATCTCCACTGATTATTATGCCGAGGCAGTACTATTATTTTTGAAGTAATGCCCTTCTCTTTGTATTTCTTCAGAATTGACCAAGATGAGCCCTGCAAGAGTCCTTTTAATGCATTGAGATCCATATGTAGAACAGACAGAAATGGTAGACAGAATTTCTCATTAAATGATGGAATTTTAAAAATATATGTCCATCCATAATTTTGTTGAAGCAAAACCTAATCAGGTTTGAATCTTTGATGGACAAATGACTGTACTGATTCAGACTATTTAAAAACAATGTCCCTGAAAGTGTATGCCATATTTTGTTTATTTTAAAACAATGTACAGTTTTGTCCAGTCAATTCCATAGAAGAATCTTCTACATGATGTAAGTAATTATTGATTTTTTATAAGTTTCTTTCACCCCAAGCTGCAGTGAATGTAATACCCACACTTGGGTATTAAATCTCTTTAAACGTCACTGTAACAAGTGTTTATAAACTATTTAATTTTAAACAATATAATTTTTTATTACTGCTATTTGTTAAGTTTCATTTTTAATATACTTTTTCAAATGTCATTATTTGTTACCTCTAAGGAAACTTTAGTAAACTCACTTTTAATATTTCTAGCTCAGGTCATCTTCTGACTGGCCTGACGGTTTCATTAGAAAACGTCATGGGAGACTTAAAGAAAAAAATATTAAAACCTTGTTTCTGTAGGCCACATAATCCCCAGGGACAAAATTGAATCATAACTGTCAGAAATGTCACATTATGACACTGAAAAGGGTAGGAAAATACTACTCTGTAGACTTAATCTTTTATGGCTAAGAGGAACAGAGCAATTTTGCTCCTTAGTGAAAGCCTTTTTTATGTAATGATTAGGTCTGGAATCAGGATGACAATCAACATGTCCAAGGTCTTAAGAATGCTTTCATACTTTAAGTTGAAGAAATTTTAAACAATAATTACACCGTGCAAAGATATTCTGAAGAATTCTGGATATTCGGGTAATTTTTTTGCAGGAGTGCACAACTGAAGACTGCAATCTGCCATGCAAAACTATGTCTTTTCTACCAAACATGCTTTATTAAGCTCTTGAATTTTAAAACTGTTGTGGTTTTACGAAAGCCTAGTTTTCAGTTGGAGGGTGGAGAGTTGTTCTCTGTGGGGACCTGCCGAAGCAAATGAACTGGCCAGTTCTGAAGGGCCACTCAGCTGGCTAAGGTTGGGGATTGACACCTGGCTGGACCACTTGAAAGAGTTAAGCATGCCCCTGTGGAAAAGCACATTTAAAAACAAAGGAAGCCCAGGAAATCGCTCTCTTGCTTCCAGACTTTGGAGAGGGAAGTTCCACCCTCCCTTCCCAGTGCAGTGGCCGGGCAGAGGAGGGGAAGCCATGGGGCTGGGCTGGGCCTTGGCTGTGGCTGCTAACATCGTGCGGCTACTAAACCCTGTCCTGCCGTCAGCCCAGGCCGAGCTGGGGTCTGCGAGCAGCCCTCAACTGGGCCAGCTCAGCCAATATTCTACCCCCATTGAGGTTCGTCAGCAACTTCTGGGCAAGGCAAGAGGAAGCCATCAGCCCCTGGCTCACTGCTGGTGAGTTCCGGCCCGGCTGCTGGGATCCAAGCTGCTCCTGCCCGCCAGCACAGCGGCCAAAGAAATCCTCTCCCACAAAGAGCTCCGGCCACTGCCCAGCAGGGATCATGTGACCATCTGGAAGGTCCAGGTGAGCTCTTAACTGTTTCCGTGCCCAAATAAAGCGTGTAGACCTTCAGTCCTCCCTCGAGTGAGAGGAAAGGACAGTGTGAGAACACATACAGAAACAACAAGAATACACCAACGTCAGTGAAGAAAGAGTTAAGTCCCAGATGGCAGGAGAATGAGGAAAATGCCTTAAATTTATGCTGAAATGTAAGTCTATGGGGAAGATATAATTGATACATCAGACTCTTTTTTCTCTGTTACTCGTTGAAAATGTATGGGGAGATAAAGTGTTCAAATTGTAAATATGAGCAAAGGCCTTCATGCTAAAATAAGCAGATGTTGAAGTAGCTGTGATCCTATGAGAAGTTTGAACAGAGAGAGAGAGAAGAGTGATGAAGACCCGCTGCCACAGGGAAAGAAGAAGATTTCTGTTCTCAAAGATAAAGATAATCTCGGAGATAGATAAAGAGAACCTATGCTCTTGAACAGCTTATCTTTAAAATTGTACCCCATAAGTTGACATGGCCCATAAATGCAGCTGTGGAAAAGCTGTGGAAAAAAAAAATGGGAGGGGACTTCACGATGGCAGATTTTCCGTATGACTGCTACTCATGGAAATTAAAAGCCACGAGAGAGCTGTTTTCTTGTGGAGAAGTCTCCATAAATTGACAAGAGGGACTCGTCTCCCTAAGTGAACTGAACACAGACTGTTCTAGAGGTGATAAACTGGCTGAATTTTTTCTGAATGTTGTTAGTAAGAAAGAAAAAGTTGTAGGGGAGAGGAGAACTGTTCTAAAGGTTTTATTCTGATTCTTATTATTCCTTCTTTTAGTTACTGTTACTAAACTTTTCTTTATACCCTTTTAAAATTTAGAGCCTGCTTTGCCTTCCTCCTAATCCTATATCACAGCAGAAAATAAGTATATTCTAGTGGGTGCACTGGTGTTTGGTCAGCACTGAAACCCACTACATTAATTGCTGCATTGGCTGGGAAATCTCAAATTGACGAACCAATACCACTACAAAAACCAAAATTGTTCATGTTTTGAATGATCTATTATTGTTGCCTTGTGTTTTACTTCCTCCTTCCATTTCTGTTCACTTCTGGGAGACTGAAAATAAAGCCTCGACTGTTTTTATGAAATCAGAAAACTGTGTTTATTTAGAGTAATAGCAAATCAAATGTAGACTCATTTAGAAACATTTAGTCAAACAGTCATTCCGGCTAATATGTCCAACCAGTTAAACCCTGACTTCTCCCCTCCAAGCTATTTTTGTACTTCAATCTCCAAATTACTTCCCATTTTATGTTATTCAGCGATGACCACCAAACTTTAGCATACATTTATCAACTTTTATTTTCCTTCTTAACATTACTGGCTAAGGTTTTGTGGTTAAGACTGTAACTAGTGTTAGTATTAGAATTACTTTTGTACATTATTAGAAATTATATCAGTGGCAAATGTTAATATGAAGAAAACGTGAAAGGTAATGGTAAATATTATTCAATATTATTGTATCATAACTTTTATGACACTCTGTAGAGCTTAGTAGTCATTCACACATGTAGATTTATCTTGTAGTCAGAAGTGGTTTTGTGTCTCAGATAGTTTCATATTTAATAGGACACTCAGTTTCAGAGAAATTAATCAAACTACTTTTGAAACTGCTATTTTCTCTCATATTTTAACAGTGACACTGCATCTTTTCAGACCTTCATTTTTGTACTTCTTATTTTTTCATTCTTCTCCTTTGCTGTTTCCTTGCTATTAAATTACTGCTTCCCTTTAATCATAGTGTTCTGAAACAGATAAAACAAAATCATAAATCCAAGATATCAAATTCTTCTTTGCTAGTCTAGCTTGAGACAAGTTGTTTAGGCAATTTATATCTTGTTTCAAGCATGAAATACTATTATAGAATTAGCTCCCAAAGAAATTAATTCTCTTATGTAGGTGTTACTTTTATATCTTAAACTTCTATAACTTGTGTGGTTTAAACTTAAGAGCCTAAATAAAGTTTACACATTTAAAATACATTTTTCTGTTGATATCATATCACTCTCAACTTATCTAATTCTGATAAAGAAAATAGTCACTATTCACAGGAAGAATGGTAAAATATAAGATATAAAAATTTTAGCCATTTACATGAAAGACATAATCAAGAGGTTTCCTGAATATTTAACACTCCTAATATCAGCGCATTTATCAATTTATGTATATTTTACCACTGTTTCTTGGAAAAAATTAACTGAGGATATAATTTATCCATTTAACATCAAAAATTTTAATGGTGAAATAATCATATTAGTGCAGGTGGACATAAAATTATGACAGATGCAAAAAAAGGCTAGTTGCATGTTGAGTTCTCAGTTCACATCAGTATTTTTTAATGAAACTCAGAAACAAATTGCATTCAAGGGCATTTATTGGCCCAAGGAGGAATTAGAGGAAGTGAAAGCAAGAGAATGAAACTTGAATAGAGATGAAAAATTTGCCCATACTTAGCCACACTTTTTAGAGAAGTTTTTGATACAGAGGTGTCTTTCTGAATAGTAAGTATAAAATAATCACTTCATATTTTCTATCAGGAAAAAAAAGCTGAACCGTTCTCTAATTTAACTCCTTGCTGCTTTCTAGACGAGGAAATGGGGGTTTTAGACTGAATTAAGTCAGGTCCACCTAGTCAATCCATAAAAAACTTTATATAAAATGATATTTTTTTTACTGTATACTATAACTGTACAGTATGCTCTTCTCTGATACTGGATATACTCTCATATTCTATCAATTCAAGGTAAATGTTCTGCCTTTCCATTTAATGACTGTAATGTAAACATTGAGTTGAAGGATAATGTGATTTTGTAACTTTGTTGAAAATATTCAAAATGCCAAAAAAGCCCTATAGAATAAACAAATTAATAAAATTAATAAACTATTTTTGTTTAATAATGCTTAAAACAAAAACTTTCTGTTCAGATCTAAATTGCTCATGTATTTATTTTGTTTATATTTTCCCAATGGGAATGTTCATTGTTATCCTTAATATAAAATTGTTCATAGAATTTCAATAAGAAAAAATCCATCACTTCTAAACGTTAGGACATTTTTACTCCATTTGTTGAAAGGCTGCATTACATAGTGTGTTAAATCCCCTAAATTATACAGAAAAGTATAATGAATTATTTTTTTGCTAAAGACAGTAAAGTTTCTGTTTCATTTCAGAAAGAATGATAATTGATTGCTTTTCAGCTGGAAGGTGAGGACACTTGTGAATCTGAAGAGATTTCAGCAAATTTTAAGTAACCATCAGAAGTGTTTTCAGCCATGTTTTTCCATTTTGAAATCAATTTGGAAAATTCCACTTCTGTTTAATGTAATTCTATATTTCTTTCTTTGGATCTGTTTATGTTTTTCGTATTGATTTAGCATACTGATTTAATGATAATCCAGACTTTTGATGGAGGTGACTTTGGAGTTTTGATGCTGAGAGGTCTTCAGCCATGAAGTAGAATAAAACAATCTTTATAGGAAAAGAAATAATTTACACCATATGTCAATAGTAGATCAGTAAGATCCAATTTTTCTAATCCTTAAACATAAGGTTTTATTGAAAAAGCTTTATCTCTTTGAAAAATTTAAACTTAGGTGTAGCATAAGATAGACTCATACTTGAGAAAATAGCTTTGCTGTAGGACACTTGAGACCTATTTTATTATTCATGTCTGTAAGGTGAAGTGAAAAAAGTTCTGTTTTTAATTAGCTGATCACTGTATAAACAAACATGTTTAGAACAACAGGACAGATGTCCAGTAGTCACTGATTAATTTAAGCTGTCATGATAGTTGGGATCTGCGTAAGAATGGTCACTTTCTCCATCTCTTTCTGGCATTGTTTGGCTAGACAAAAATGAGAGGTGAAGGAAGAATATGCAGTTCTTTCCCACTGTCTTTAATTGAGATATAACTGCTGCCATTAGCTGTAATCCTGTAACTTTTTCCTGCAAAATAAAATCAGACAGATTTTCAAAGTCTGAGTAATTTCTAACCCAATGATGAGAACAGTGCCTGTACTAATTGCCAGTTATGCAAATATAGAATTACTTTGGACTGTTATTGCAGATTAGCAGAGACGTTAGCCTTAGTGAAACAGAAAAATTCCAATTACAAAAGAAACATGGTTTAAAGCATCAGCATGAAAGTAAAGCAAATGGTTCCAGGAGGTATTAGAGAGCTACTCTTGAATTCACTAATGCTTGTTATGTGTCTATCAGTTCAGAGTTCACTGGGTTTTCTCTGGGCAATCAGGATGACCAGCATCTAGGAGGTCAGAGGCAAGTCACAACTTTCACCTCTGTTTTATGGAGGTTACTTGGGGATCTGAGGCTGAGACAAATTATAGATGGAACCTAAAAAGCTGTGTGGAAAGGTAAATGTATTTGGTGATAGAAGCATGTTCTCTGATGCTCAGTATGGCATCACCTCTCCAGAGAAACCACAGAAGTCTTCTGTGATACAAAACACTGAATGACACAGAGCACATTTTCATATTCAGAAATGCGTGAGGACTCTGAACTAGTCTGTGCTGACACTCACTCCCTTGAGGAGGACACTCAGCACTGATATCACTGCCAAGAAATCATTGGAATATATCCAGATGAAAGATGAGTATTCTCTGAATATCTAGTGCTGAACAATAATATTTGGTCAGCATTACACAATTTTTCTGCCACTTATGTCCTCTAGTTACTTCTAAGCACATATTCAGCAAAACCTCGAGCCAGTGGTTTGGTTCAGTTGTCTTTGGATCCCAAATCGTAAACCACAGTAACATGTACAAAGTTATCAGGAGACACCTATACAAATATCATACTTCCTCGTCCCAGTCTTTGACTTCCTCCTTGTGTGAGGAGGGGCAGGCACTGATCTCTTCACTCTGTTCACCTGTGACAGGATCAAAAGGAATGGCCTTAAGTTGACTCAGGGAAGGTTTCTGTTGGATATCAAAAAAAGTTTCTTCCCCCAGAGTGTGGTTGGGCACAGGAGCAGGCTCCCCAGGGCAGAGGTCAAAGCCTGTTTAAGGAGCATTTGTGCAATACTCTCAGGCACACGATCCTGTGCAGAATCATGAGTAGGACTCAATGATCGTTTTGTGTCTCCTTTAACTCAGCTGATTAGAATTGGGTGATTCTATATTATCCTTCTTTGCTACATGTACCATTTTTTCTTTTTGGTATTGCCTGTTTCTAAGACTAAACATATTTGACGACCTGCACAGCATAAACCATCCCTTTCAAGAATAGCAGATATTAAAACTTTTAAAATAAGAACTTTCTCACAATCTACTCTAAATTTAGTAACAATTCAAAACTGCAAATGAGATTTGGAAACACGAGGTTGAATTATCAGTCACTGAATAAGCACATTATACTTCCAGTGTTGTCAAGCATAGAGTAAGGAGCAAGGGTCTGGCCCTTACATAAAATTTGAAAACTACAGTCAAATATTTTATATCAACTCTCAAACTAAACGTAGAGTAAGACCTAATATTTTTAAAGACTGAATGTTAATAAAAAAAGAGAGGAAATACAGCAAAACTCCATAAACTTTGCATGCTTTTTCCTAATAGAAGAATAATTCTGATTTATAAAGTCTACTGTGAAAGGAGAAAAAGTACACAGCCAAGCACATTCTTAAATAGCTCTCAAAAGCTTTAGCTTTCTCTTGTGAGAATCACTCAGCAAGAACAGTAAATTTTCAAAGAGCTTTCATGCTATTTTGATGTCTTTAAAAGTATAATAGGCACTTAATCTTCAGAATACTCTTTGTTCACAAATTGATTTATAATAAACTGAAATACAAGTTACAATAAGCTGATATTTCCCCAAGACAGAGTTTATACTTTCACAAACTGTCTAATGAAAGGATGTATCCCATATTCTTAGATTATCTTTCATAGGAGTTTTACAAATTAACTTTCAGGGGAAATAAATCTCACCTCATGCATTCCATGCCTAGTAACTTTTTGATGTTATAGGTCCAGCAACCCAGACTGAAATCTTTCATTTCACCAAGTGATCAAAACCTCTATCTCTATAGAGCTGATTTACCAACATAATGAACGTAACAAAGGTTAAGGTGGAAGCTCTAAAACCATGTGGAAAATCTAATTCAGTAATAACACTCTCCCTGCTGACAACTTTTTTTGAGAGACTAGTTAAAATTATTTTAAATTTCAAATTTCAACATTTACTTTCTTATGAATTTAGCCTTTGATGTATCTGTATAAATTTTGAATTTGTACTTAAAGAAAATTGAATGTGTATCCAGTAGGTTTTAAATTATAACTGCATGGTCATAACTTCAAATATGTTCTTGGGGACAGGAGTAGTGGGAATTAATATTTTCTGACTCTGCATTATCATTTTATTATCCTTACATCATTTATCCTCCCCTAATAAATAGACTCAAAGAATTGAAGGATAACCTTTTTTTTCTCTTTGTTGCAGCAGCTACAGTCTAGAAACATGCTTAATTTGAAGAACAAATACATGATGTGATAAGTTTTGTTAAATATTTAATTAATAATGAATAGCTAGTTTGATGTTTTTGTGAGTTTGAGAATGGGATATAGAGATAATATTCAATTGTAAATAAATAAATAAATAAAAATAAATCAGAAGTCTTTATACTAAGATAAATTTCTCCTATCATTATAGTAAATGGCTAGTCCATGAAGCACGTTAATATGTAAGCAATTTATAGATAACTCAGCAGACGACATGATCACTTTCTTGTCTGGCAATTTTGAGAAACAAGTGGATAAATAAAGAAAATTTGAAAGAAGTAGAACAAAAAGAGGCCAGTGGGTATATAGTGTTGCTGAAATGAATAAGCCTGAATTTAACTGTTGACACATAACACACTATGTGTCCAGCAACTTTGGGGATAGGTTAAACTCAATCTGTCTCTGCAGCACATGATTTTATAAGAACATAAGGCATACTGTGATGGTTTTGCATTAATTGATATTTGGTGAGTGGGGGGAAGAAGCCACTCAGGGAAATAATTTTTTCTGAGAGGAGCTGCTGAGAGCTTCCTCTCTAACAACACGAGTTTTAAATATAGACACTTTGTTAAACCGCTAGAACGCCGAACACACCTCTGTGAACACACATGTAAAACAAACAATTCCAAGGATTTTTCTCTTTTTCTTCCGGCTTGGGAACAGGTAACAAGGGTTACCTTGTTACTGCGCTGCGCCAGGCTGGGCTGGGCGGTCCCTGCTGCAGGGCCGGGCCCTTGCCTTGGGGTCCCGGCTGGGCCAGGCCCCAGCAGCCCCCGTCCGGGGAAGGGAGGCCATCAGCCCCTGCGTCCTGGCCTGCTGAGATCCTGGGCCTCTCCCCAATATTAACCACTGAATTAAACCCAGAGGCGGCTCTGTAGAAAACAGCCCACGGCTGGAACTGAGCACAGCAGAAGCCAGAAACAGCCATGCAGCCGGAGCGGCCCTTACACAGCGCCCTCAGCGCAGCCTGAATATCCATCACCATGACTGCCTTGGCCACCGCCCAGCAGGGATCACATGCCAATCTGCGGACCCAGGGTGAGATCTTAACTCTTTCAGTGGATAGATAGGGCTTGCAGACCTTCATTCCTCTCTTGCATGGGAGGAAAGGACAGTGTGAGAACACCAAGGTCAGAAAAGAAAGACTCGAGTGCCAGATGGCAGGATAATGAAGAAAATGCCTTAAGTTTGGGCTTAAATTTTCATGTAAGGCTATGGAATAGATATAATTGATACATCAGACTCTTTTTCCCCTGTAACTCATGGAAAAGTATTGGGGATGAAGTGTTCAAATTGTAGATATGAGCAAAGGCCATCTATGCTAAAGCAAGCAGATGCTGAAGTAGTTGTGACCGCATGAGAAGTTTGAACAGAGAGAGAGTGATGAAGACCCTTTGCCACAGGGAAAGAGGATGAAGATCTCTCACAGATTAAGATGATCTCAGAGATAGATAAAGAGACTGTCTGCTCTTGAACAGCTTATCCTTAAAATAATAGCCCATAAATTGACATGGCCCATAAACACAGCCATGGGAAAGCTGTGAAAGATGGGAGGGATTCCACAATTGCAGATTCCTGGGCAGCTGATATTCATGGAATTTGAAAACCACAAGAGAACTGTTTTCTCGTGGAGAAGTCTCCATGGCGTGGCAGGGGAAACTCGTTTCCCTAAGTGAACTGAACACAGACTATTTATAAAAGTGATAAACTGACTGACTTGTTTCTGAATGTTGTTAGTGGGAAAGAAAAGGTTGTAGGGGAGAGGAGAACTGTTCTAAAGGTTTTATTCTGATTCTTATTATTCCTTCTTTTAGTTACTGCTACTAAACTTTTCTTTATACCCTTTTAAAATTTGGAGTCTGCTTTGCCTTCCTCCTAATCCTATCTCACAGTATATTCTAGTGGGGGCACTGGCATTTAGCCAGCACTGAATTAATTACAAAAAGTAAAACACACCTTATCTTTGCAGCAGGAGACAAGGAGTACCAAATTCTTCTCTGTGACAAATACTGAATTCTGGACTGTGTGTTAATGCATTGTTTTTCTTATTCTCATGGAAACCGGTCAGACCTCAGTGAATCTTCGTCACTGTGAATGCTCCACTGAGTTATCAGTTTTCATGAGCAGTGAATCTCCCTTGAAGTTAAAAAAAAAAAAAAAAGAAAAAAAAAAAACAGAAAAACTTTCCAAAGTAAACTTATTGTTATGTTTGGGGCTTCAATCATTCTTACTCAGCAATGACATTTTGAGGAGACTGTATCACCATAACTGAAATGTTCTGAACACGTCAGCATAAGTTTATTGATGATTTCATGTAGACACAATACACAAAGATGCACAAAGGAATGAGGGATTGAATACCTGGTCTTTTAGAATGACAGTTGCCCATCATGTTCTCTGGGTGCATTCTTTTCACAAAATATTCTCCAGGCTCATCCTTGAAGCCTAAAAAGAGAGCAGAATCTTTAATGACTCTAATATATGCTGTATATATAAAAGGAAGGCTAAATATCTAATAATAACCTTGTTCTCTGAAGAAATGAGAAATTTTTGAGACTTAGACCATGTGAGTGTCTAAAACATTTTTTTAGAATCTAACTCTCATGTCCCTTGCAAGCTGCATTGTTTGCAGTCTGTTAAGAGTAAGGCACATCATCTCTCTTGACAAGAAAAAGGTAAGATAGGCTTTTTTTTTGCTTTTTCAATCAAACATAAATTCAGATAGGAAATTTTACAAGTATCTTCAATGAGTTTCTGATTAGTAATTAAACAAGTAACTATTACCTACTACTATTTTCTTCCTTCTCTTTTTGGTGTTGAAGTGCCCTCTATTACTTGGGTGAAGGCCTTCAACTTTCTTCAAGTTTGTGCCAAGCAGTTAAGATGGTAACAAAGATGCTATTGAGATGATAATGAATTGCTTTCAGTACATTATGTGTCATACTCAAATCTGTGTTTGGCTGTTTCTAGTCTCTTGAGCTGTATATCCACTTGATGATCAAACAAAAATGTTGCCTTTCATTTATTTATGCCTTTATTAAATAATTCAATGAAAGTGACACTTTGTATTTGTTTTGTCTAGCCAATAAATCCATGTATTACAAAAAAGGAGAAGCAACCTGTGTTTATTCTGAAAAAGACAGGAGTCTGTGAAGTATTTTACATATTTAGAGTCCCAGAAGTGAATGATAAATTAAAAGAGATAAATTATTCATAGTTGTAGCAGGCTTAAAAATGAAGGCTTATAACCAGAAGGTCCTGTTCCAGCAAGGACATAACTAAAGCATAAGTAGTTTCCTTGAAGTCAGGCAAAGAAGCCCATGTTTAAATGCCTTTCTGGATAAAAATCAAAATTAGGAACAGAGCAAAATTAGAGAATTAATGTCTACTTAATGCAAAGCGTGAAAGAAAGCACTGAGTATATAATCAGGGAGTGTAACTGATTGATATGCTGGGGGAAAGGCATTAATGAGACATCACGCTTTCTTATTTCAGAAAAGAGGAAGTACCATGATAAGAGAATAGGGATTCATGGGTAATCTAGGGCTTCAGTATAAGCATGGGAATTGTTGAGGCGGACAACAACCTCTTCTTTTTTAAATGAAGCAAATGTTCTAGCAGCTGCTTACAAATGGTAGGTTAAAAGGTTAAAATTTATCATTACTGAAAGATACACCCAGACCTATCTGGGAGTGACATGGTACTGTGCCAGAGAAGTGTACATAAAAAGAAATTAACTGTCATTCTTGTCAATCCGAAAGATTACAAGTTCTAGAGGTACCATGATAAGCCAAGATAAGCCACTTACAATTAAAAGGATTTGGTCACCTGACAACAATTAAACACATAAGTAACATGAGTTCTTGCTTTAAAAGCAGCCTCTATGCTCCAACACAGGGAGAGATTTGTGAGAAATTTTCAGCTATTTGACCTTATTAATTATTGTAATCCTCCTGAAGCTGGAATCATGCAACAGATAATTCTGGAAGGAAAAGCTAAATTCTGTGAATATTTATTGTTACTTCACAGCCAACTGTTAATTGTCTTCTATTCTTGTGGGGGGTGTCAAGAAACCTTCATTAGGTGACTAATCTTCAGGAATTTGATTTCAAAGAGCCTTCTTACAGAACTTTTGGATTTTGTTGACTACACTATGTTTGTGTACTATATATTTCAGCTGCATGTATGTGAACTGGCGTCACATCCTACAATTCATGTACAGAATACATGTAATGAATGAAAATACTCAGAAAAGTAATTTCACACATACTTTTTCAAAATTGTACACTTGCTCATCATTGCAAAAGTGGGTTTTAGTGATGTTTAGAAATTAAAATTTTAAGAAATTGGTATATATGCCACGAAGGTGGTTGCCAAGATGTGTAGCAAAATCCTGTGAATTTCTTAGAATGATGCTTGAAGTTATTTGTCAGGGAAAAGTACACATGTGGAAAAATATATATGTAGATATTTCACACTAGGAAGTCCATGTTTCATCTATATTTATTGTTGCATTGCACAGATGAAATAAGTCTTTTTACATTACTGCACACTGCTCTGGGGTCTCCAACATAAGGAGGACGTGAATCTGCTGAACCTAATGCAGAGGAAGGCCAAGAAGATAATCAGGAGGTGCTCGAGCACCTCTGCTATGATAACTGGTAGTGAGCTTGGGGGTTGTTAAGTCTGAAGGCGAGATGGCTTTGGGGAAACCTTAGGACAGCCATTCATTACCTGAAGGGGGGCTACAAGACAGCTGGAGAGGGACTTACGACAAGGCTGTGTAGTGATAGGATAAGGGGGAATGGTTTTAAAGTGAAAGAGAATAAGTTTAGATTGAATATTAGGAAAAAATTCTTTATTGTGACAGTGATAAGGCCCTGGCACAAGCTACCCAGAGTTGTGGGTGCCCCATCACTGGAAATGTTCACAGCCAGGCTGGATGAGGTTCTTTCCAATGTGGTCTAGTGGAAGGTGTCCCAGGGGGATTGCAGCTTGGTAACCTTTAAGGTCCCTTCCAACCAAAGTGTTTTATCAATCTATGATTTTCCATGAAGAATAAAGGAAAACTGTCTGTTTCATTCCTTGTCTGTTCATTCTCTCCCATGACATCTTACCAGCTGGTAAGACCTCATTGAGGGCATTTGCACACAAGTCAGAAACCACAGTTCTCTGTGTGACCTTGTGTCTGCTCCAGTCTCCATGCTGTGGATCTAAACTGGTTTTGCAGACAAAGTTCCCTTAAACTTTGAATATATTCTCTAAGCAGAATATATCCCATAGTCTTAGTTAATAAAAAGTTAAATAAAAGCAGAATAAACTGCATACTTTATAGCAAAACATTCAGTATTACTAACCTGAATATTTTAGAATTGTCATCTTTGATCCCAGAAAATAAAGTCTGATAGAAGAAAACATTGTATTGATACAGTCATATGGAAGGACAATTTTTGAGAGAAACTGCGGATGCATTACACATTCATATATGTTACCTATATTACAAGAGGGGTAAACAGCTATTGATGCTTGTACAAATCTGGTTTACACTGTCAGTTTTAGTTTATTTTCCCATGCCAAAAGTAGGATTTTAGTGCACTGCATTAATTGTGGTGGTTTTGCCCTACTGCTCCATTGTCACTTATTATCTAGGCATCATACACATTTTAGCAAAAGCTGTTATAGACTTGTAAATCAGTTACTGATTGGTCACAATCCCATACCCACTGACTTCTTCAGAAATGCCAGAAGCAGATCCTCAATTTTTTCAACAGTGGACAGATGAAAGGATACTTGTTAGTCTATGTCCCATATGTTTAATGTGTCCCATATGTTTAGTCAAGTGGGAACTTCTTCGCTGTATTATCTAGCTGTAAATAACTGAGGTTTTATCTACAATTAAAAGTCTTACTACCACAGTTATGAACAGTAGGAGTGAGAGTGGAAAGGTCTTCTGATAATTGAGAAAAAATTCAGACAGAAGAGCACTTGTGCTTTAAAAAAAAGTTTATTGCATTAGAGAAACTGCTTTATGATGAGTTAAAATTGAGTTGAAATATGGACTCTTAAGAAAGTTACAAAGAGAAGTAGAAGAAGAAGATATGTCTGCCAGCTCATTCAGGGCCATCTGTGTACCCCTGAAAAGGGCTAGAATGTTGATTCTTGGTGCTACCTGCTCTGGGAAATCCAGGCTGGCACCTAGAAGAAAAAAGATGTCTGTGTCATCAACTCAATTTACTAGAGTGTTGCTGCAGGTTTTGAGAGGGTTGTGTGTATATCAGAAGTGTATGGTGCAACACACTGGCATTTTGCTGCTAATTTGATAGCAACCTATATAATGTTTATGCTATCATGCCACGAACATTTTTGCACATAAAAGAACAAACTCTTAGAATGTAGGCTTTCTGCTATTTTCTTGTCACAGTAGAGGTGGATGCAACAACATGAGACTGCGAGTTCAAGCAGCAATGGCCAATTTTTACTGAGTGCTGTTCCCCTTGTATAGTTTTGAAAGTCCACACAGTTAGTCTGATTGGCTGAATTAGTTACCACCCTAGTTGCCCCCTAGTTGGCTAACTGGCCAATAGCTGCCCGCATCTCTAGTGGCCTAGACCGGCTCCCCAGCAGTCCAAATTTTTGGAGTTATATAATTACTAGTTATATAAATAGTTATATGTTAGTTATATTATTATAATTAGGATTATTTATAACAGTGAGGCCTCCAGGCCAGCTGGTAGCCACCACGGTTCCCCCTTTCCATTTTTAAATATAAAGGCAGGTGTCTTGTGGAAAGGATAACAGACTTACTTTCTCCTCAGTATGAACTTATATGTTCCTGAAACTATTGGATTTATTGTCCATAAACTGGGAAATTTTGCAAATTGTAAGCAATAAAGGAATGCAATTTACTTTTCACATTCTTGGGCAGAGCTCAAAGAGGGGTTTTTTCAAGCCAAGGAAGAGCCTCTGACCAATCACACCTAAAAAAAGAAAGCTGAATAAATAACTGTCTACAAAGAAAGATTTTGTATGAAATAGTGAATGACATCATCGTCTCTGGTACCCCTCCTTTGAGCTGCAGAAATAGTAGAAAAAGAAAGTAACTTTTTATAACTGCCAATGAAAAGTTGTAGCAGCTATAAATCTGTGGTGGTGAAGTGCCTACCTCATCTGCACCTACCCACCACACAGACATGTAAAGCAAGGTAAAATCAGTGAGGCAATAGACAAAAACTCATAGGTCCTTAAAGACAATTTCTGTGTGAGAGATGTTATGAAGATGTCATCAGGTAGAACAGCCTCAAGGCTAACATCAAGGTGTTTTGTGAATTAAGCCATTAATAGTGGATCCCATCTGACCACTGCTTCCCACCTCTTACAGAGAATATCCTAGTGCTGGTAGACATCAGCCTACTCTTTCTAACCAGCATTTCTCTTGCAGTTGCTAAATAGTACAAATTCAGATATTGAAAAAATATAATTAGTATGTTTCTAAAATGAACTAAAGCTGAAAGGCAAATAAGGTAAGCTTAGAAAAAGTCTGGTTTTAAGATTTTTTTTTCAAATGATCACAGCTTCTGTCATTTTGTATTCACACATTTTAAAGTAAATGTAATTTTAATTGAATCCAGATCTAAAAAGATACTACATATAAAAACCAAAGTTTTTATTTCCAAAATTCTTTGCCTGTTGTTGTTGCATGCTTTAACTAGTTCAAAAATCAGTTCCTTTTTTACTTCAATACAAATATGGAAAATTGTTACTTATTACACAAATCACAATGCTCATGCGGGAAATTTTTTTCTGAGATCAGTGCAGCATTTGCAAACAAAAGTGGAGATAGGCTATTAGACATAAAATAAACAAATTTTTAAAAAATACAGATTTCCTTTTTAAAGGGAAATCCTACCTGTGTTAGTCAAAACATACTCAGCTTTTTGAGAGGCATAATGCCCATAATTCTCTTCTGGACTGCCATACCAGCAAAAATATAATTTTGCTATTGTTGTTGGTTTGTGGCTTCACATACATGATGACAACAGGAGTAGGTACAAGTCAAGTGAAGAAATATCCCACATGTGATTTAATTTTATCTGCTACACATGAACAGGAAGAGAACATCTGGAGTTCTTGCATTCCCTCCAAGTCAAAGGAATGGGTGGGGGTGTGTGTGGGTGGGTGGGTGTGTAAACATTTCCTGTGGAGCAATCTAAGAGCAACAAGTACTGGGATTAGGATTGCTGATCAGAGTGTTTTACACCTCTTAGTGAAATAAATATGTTCCATACATTTCATAGCTTACATTTTGTTGTGTTACTTTGTTGTGGGTTTTTTGTTTGGTTGGTTTTTGTTTCTTTTTGTGATCCCCAGTTCATGCCAAGCAAACTCAGACGTGTTCAGAGAGCAATATACTGAGAGTAAGTCTGCACCACACTCTTTAATGATACCTCAATGTGGGGTTATTGTCAAAAAAACTGTGATGGTGTGGAGCTTGGCATACTTGAGTAGTGTTCCAAGTCCCACAGAAAAATAGCTGGAATTGCCTCTGTGCTATAGGTGTAGTAACAAATGTATTTTAGATTTAGCCTGGTATGATGACAAAACCTACAAACTCATTTCTGACAGCAATAAGAACATGTGCTTTAAGAATTTAAGAATAGGAATTAATAACAAAACCACAACACAACACCAAAAAATCCAAAAGCTAGCCAGTATAAAAACCTGTTTCTGTCATTAGCTTAGGTAGGATATAACTTAGTAAAGGTAGATTTTTTTTTGTGGTGAGAACTAATGAAAATATTCTCATTTCTAATGAAAACTGATGAAAAGCTTCTCAGCAATATTTGAGATTCCATCAAAAATATTTCACTTAAAAAGTGAAAACAGAGGCAAATTTTCAGAATTTATAAAACTGTCTCATTTTAATGTGTTATTTTACATTGATCTTCATAGTCTTCAGTTGGCTTTTGACACTAAATTTTATTCTTTCATGTCCTAGTAAGGATTATTATTAGCTTCCATATAATGACTTTAGATTTCATAGTGAGGTAAAAAGAGAGTTCTGTTTTTCTGAATTCAGTAAGTTGATTTATCACTTGCATAGTTATTACTAGCAAATATATTGCTTGCATGTGGAACATGATTATCTATTTGTACTAGTTTACCAGGGGCATAGGTGACAGTGTGTGTTTGGAGAGGAATAGGATGGGATTTTAGAAGAGCATGAAGAGATAAATTATCAGTGCATACGTTTAAAAAAATTGAATAAAATCTTTCAACAGTCAGTATCAAGACTATGAAATAAATCGCTTTTGAATACTTTTGTAGCCAATGTCAGCCATCTTACTTATCACTGAACAAGCTACATTTGAACTGAGCAGCTCAGTATCACTGAGGGATGAGGTTGCTGATTGAACACAGGTGTAATGGTTGATATACTGTCACATGGTCTGATGTTAACCTAAGATCTTTGTTGAAATACTTATTACTGATGGCACAAAATGTAATTGCTAATTTTCTGCCTGAATGGTTACATATTTTCTCCAAATCTTAAGAGTTATTCATCCCTTTTTCACTGCCCATTTCTCAGAGTTGAAGGCAGATGTGTCACTGGTCCGCAGACTGGTAATTGAACCTGTCACTTGCAATCTACTGACTTCATTCCTCAGAAATTTATCCACTGCTTCATTCACCTTCCTGCTTATTTTTCTCTAGGTATAAGTGTCCAGTTTAAATCTGCATAAACAGATATTCACTGTTTACTTTACAAATCTGTGGTCACAGAGCAAGGTATTCAGAAGCATTCTGGCCTGATTGTTGGTTTGGATTCATGGAAGAACTCTTGTTCAAAATAAAGTGTCCACTGCTAGGCTAATCTTAATAAACATATCAATTAAGTAGCAAGAGTTAAAGTAAAACTAGGTAGAAATTATTATTCAATTATTATTCAAGAATGTGGTACACAAAATTCAGGCCCATGATTTTTTTTTAATCTTCCTGAAATCTGTATTATATGAATCATTTTTGCCTAAATGGATAGCTACATTTACACTGTTTTGGTGACCAGTGCTTTCAATGGTAGTACAAAGAACAAGTGTGTCTGCAGAAAATTATAATAGGAATTCTGAAAAGTAATGAGAACCACACAATAAAATCATCTTGAAGTGATTATCTACATAATAATAATTGTGTGTTTTTAGGCTGTAGACTATTGTACAGGTGAGTACCTTAATAAATTCATTTTTGATAACATTCCTTATTCAATGGCAACCGAAGCCAGAAGACTAAAAAAGTAAAATCACTAATAGCACATGATTCAAGTAGAGTTTATGCTGATTTTTTTCAAGTGTAAACTTTCTGAAATTCTCATGAATGTTCAACTCAAATTTATCTATCTATCTGACAGAATAAAAGAAATCAACTCAGAAAATACTGAGGCAGTACAGACAGTCTGAAATACAGAGCAGTACTACATGCAATGTCTAAAACATTCTTTTTGAAGAACTGCATTTGGAAGATGTTTCACTGCCTCATCACAAATATATAGACTTGCATAATGGTTTACACATGAAGAAGTTGTCTATGCAAGGTTTGAAATAGTTAATATTAATTGAATGGATTTCTTTAGCATTAATTCAATATGCTGTCAGTCACTTACCAAGGATCTCTGTGTCCTAAACATGGAAGAATCTCTTAAATTCAAGTAAGGAATCTCCTGCTTCAAGAGGCATGCCTGTGCAAAGGGTGAGTCACCTGGTGTGCAGTACACTTATAACAAGAAAGAATTCAGACTGGTCTCATCCAAAAATCTGTCATTGTTACTAAGTCTCATCACCTGGAAGAAAACCTGAGAAACATCCTAACTCCAGGGGAGAATACCACCATGCAACTGTACTGCCCAGAAGAAAGAGCTCAAATCCTCAGTTAGGCAAGAATATTTGCAGAGTAAAGCAGATGGCTCATAGTTAAATTGCATGCAATAGGAGAAGTACCCACAAGATTACTTGTGCCCATAACTTTCTTTGTTCCTTGATAAAAGAGTCTTGGAAAAGCCACACACTATTCATGTGTTAACTTCATGATCAGTATTCCAAGTTCATGAGCATGGACACTCACTGGGTCACTCTGGTCCTTTGTGCATTCCCTAGAGGAGTGATTTGCACAGGTATAGCTTGGGATTTTACCTTCTTTGAAAACTGTACTGAACTGGTGCTTGTTTGGTTAAGGAGTCCAGTGCATCTGTCACACTACATAATACTAAAAAATGTCTGAAAGAAAGACAGAAGAAATTTAGTAAAGAAAGTATACTGCAAGGCTTAATGAATAAAAAAAGGCACTTTAATATTTCCTCAATGTCACTTGTATGTTTCTTCTACACTATTTTTGAAAGAGTATTTCACAGCAGTAATACCATCTATAAATACGGTTTTTTAAAGTACAAGACATTAAGAAGGCTTAACTGTTCACTTTAATGTCATTTAAAGAAGAATCCCTCAGTCTTCTCCTGTTAAAACCTTCTATCACTCTCTCAGAATGGGCACATACTCAGTGGTTGGACTCTTAGAAATTCTACCCTATATGGGAAACTTCATCAAGAAACATTTAAATCGCTTTGAAATGTACTAACAATCATCCTGAGAGGTGAAAAAAATCATCCTGGGATAGCACTTTCATCCTAGCAATATTTTATTGTACAATGAGATATTTTACCACTTTCCAATTCAGATTTTCAAGCTTAATTAAGTTGAATCTAAATGGGTTGGAGTGGGCAGGGTTGACTGATGTATTGTACAAAGGAAAGATTATGGTGTGGACCAATGAATGTAATATTTTTATATAATCCATTATATTTTTAATTTTTTCTTTTTTTACTAAATTAGGGATTTTTTTCAATTTTAGGAATGCAGAAGGAAAAGGAATATGAGATGTGAAGATCTAAGGCACTCTGACATCATGAGAGACTTCAATGCAAAAAGATAATTCACACAAAGTAAATGTGTAATTTAGGGTATGTTTTTTATTTAGTTGAAATGTTTTTAATTTTACAAAAGTTTATAGTGAAGAATTTGAAAGAAAATAGATTGCATCAAATTTTAATTTTTATAAATTTCCATCACTGAGATTTAAAATTTCAGTTTAAATCTCAAATTTAAGAGAGAAACTGCTGATGCAGAATTATTCCTGTTTCTTCTTCCAGTTAACTGTGTCCTACCAGGGTGAAAAGTCCTATCAAAGACAAAATCCTTGGTTTGTATTTAGTTGTACTACATCACTGCACATCCTTTGCCAGCCATGATGAACAGTACTATAGTGAGGTAAGATGCCATTCTTACGTTAGGTAAACATTTTTTTTCTGAAGTTAGTAACTTCTTGTGCCACAGAGGGATTTTTCAAAGTCAGTTAAACATTTGTTTAGAGGTGTTTATCCTGAGATTCTTCAGCTTCTGTGAATTTTGCACAAAACTCTTCAAAAGTCATCAAACACCAGGCCCCTGGTTTGTCAGACTGCTCTTTTTCTGAAAAGATGTAATGTGTATTAAACACTTGTAACACTCTCCAAGAAGATTGAAAGGGAAATTCTAATTGTATCTATTCAGTTGTGGGAATTTGTGATCCGGCACAAATGAGCTGACAGTAAGAAGGCCAAGCTACAAGAAGGGATTAAACTGGCTGAAAGAGGAAGTCAGAGTCAGAATAGATTCTTGCAAGGGAATGAGGTTTCGTTTGATGTTGAGATAGTAAAATTCATCAGCATTGTCTTGTAGTCATCCTGAATGGGAGCACTCAGGATCCCAAGCTCTGGGATCCCAAGCTCTGGGCCCGCTATTAGGCAGCAGAACTGGGCCAGGGGATGGACCCACGATTGGGCTGAGGTACTCCATAAAACTGATTTCAGGATTGGTGCTCATTGCAAGTATGATATCCTTATTTCTAAACTGGAGAAGCATGGATTTGACAGATGGACCACTCAGTGGATAAAAAACTGCCTGGATGGTTGCACTTAAAGAGCTGCTGTCGATGGCTCAATGTCCAAGTGGAGATCCATGGCAAATGGCATTCTTCAGGGTTGGGTTTTGGGAGTGGCTCTTTAACTTCTTTTTCAGTAACATGGACAGTGGGATCAGTGCACTTTTAGCAAGTTTGCTGAAAATACCAAGCTGTGTGGTACAATCCACATGCTGGAGGGAAGGAATGTCAGGAAAACATTCCTGACAGACGTCTGAGTTGACCCCATGTGAACCTCATGAAGTTCAACAAGGGCACAATCCTGCACCCAGCTTGGTGCAACTGCAGGCTCAAATACAGCCTTGAAGGAGAGTGGAGTATATCTAAAGAGGGCCTACATAAAAGCTGAAGAACATTTACAAGGGTATGCAATGATAGAAGAAGAGAAAATTGCTTTAAACTGAAAAAGGATAGATTTAGATACTGGGGAGAAATTCTTTACTGTTAGGGTGGCAAAGCCCTGCTCCAGAGAAACTGTGCATGCCCCATCCTTGAAAGTGTTCAAGGCCAGGCTGGATGGGGGCCCTGAGCAGCCTGATCTAGTGAAAGCTGTTTCTGCAAGGGAGTTGGAATGAGATGATCTCTAAGGTCCCTTCCAACCAAAGCCATTCTAAAATTCTATCATTCTAATTGATTCTATGACATGTACATAAGGAAACCATAACGCATCTTGGTAGACTCCATGTCAAATAGCCTAATGTGGTTAAATTCAGCCCAATATACAGCTAGTTAAATTTTCTTTCTATATTTAAGCACTAATACGTGTTCATTTCACCTTGAGGTGGATCATAAAACTTCCCAAACATGTTTCCTAAAAAAATTTTTGGTTTAAGTATATATGTCATGGCTAGATCACACTCTGTTTGCTCTGCATATGTGTGTTCAGAGTTTTTATGATCATGAGAACCTGCCTAAATATCAGCCTCAAAGTTTTATGAGACAACCTAAGTATTTTATTTGAATATCGTCTTCACAATTCATTTGCTGCTGGTAGGCTGGCATCTCATCATAAAGTAGATAGTGCTAATTAAGTAGTGAGTCTTAGCATTAACATCCTTTATTTAACTAGTAATGAGCAGATGGAACAGTAGGATCCAGCTATATTAAATGCCTAATAAAAGTCTTACACATGCACCATTTGCAACAAGAAGTGTTATCCAGCCTTGGAAATGATACCTTTTTTTTTCTTTTTAGTTATTCTGTCTAATTTGCAGAGTTTGCACTGATGATTAAGAAATGTAGCACATTTAATTAACTGGCTTTCTGTCTTGAAAGACTATAATTGAAATTCTCTTTTGTTTTCAAATGGAGAAATAAATATTGTGTTCTTATTTTAGTCTGTAACACATATTTATCCCCACTAATCCCCAAAATTAAAAATTCAAATCTGAATGATTGACAGAATTCACAAAACTTAAAAATTATATATTTAGTATTTACCTTGAACTAAGCCTTATAAAAATAAAATTTGATATTGAAGAGAAAGCTAATCAGTTCTTTTTATTAGCAGAACAATAACATCAAGACAATATTTTCTGAAAGAATGATGTTAGAAAAGCTCACATTGGGTATTTTAATGACATTGTGATATATTCAGTTGTAGAAGGATGACCTGAGAAGGTAGGAGAAGTTCTTCAAAGCAAAAATTAATATATGAATCAAAATCAGACAAATAGGGAAAACTTGTGCTTTGCTGATGATGTGTCGATGATAGGAAGAAGGCAGAGTAACAGGAAGAAAGAAGAGCTCCAAACCCCAAAGATGTTTGCTTTCATAGCCACCTCTAGAAAGGTGTCTATGAAAACAGCACAGATGATGACACTTTCAGAGGGGTCTTCAAATAAAAGTTTAATCAGAAAAAAAAAATTAACGCCACCCCAAATTATTTTAAGATTAAATATTTTATAAAGGATAGAGACAGGTAAATCCTTGCCTTCTTATTTCATATTTTCATTTTTCTTTGCTTGTACTTGTACTTTTAGTAGGCATATCTCTCCTACACTGACCTATATATAGTAAAGATTTAACAAAGAAGATACAACTAGGGATGAATTCATCCACACAAATGAAAAACATTATGTAGATATATGAGATTTTATACATGCATACCAAAATACAAATTTTTTTCTGAAGGGTGTTTAACGATATTTCCAGACAGACAACAGCAGAAAATGATTTCCAATATCATTTGGAAATAAAGGTTTGAGGTTATAACTCCTTATTTAAACGCAAAGGTTTCTTCATCGGCAGTTCAAAAGCTAGTTTTATTAGAGCATTCTTAATCACACAGCATGGCAGAAACTGATATTACTAGCCATTCTAATTTATATTTCTGTTAGTCAATTTTTAGTTTCCATCTGAAAGCAAATTTATATTGTGAAGATTGAGTGAAATCATTGTTGAGAAGGATTGTGACAGTATCATTTCTATAACAAGCATGATCTTCTCTGGCTATAATTTAGTAAATTATTGCATCATTTTTGCATGATCAGATGATTCTTACTACTTACTGATTTTGTATTAACTCTGTGAATTTCAGGAAAAAATCTGCAATGACTGCCAGAAAACTCTCTAAATGAAGTCACAAATTTGATAGAAGTAATGGTTCCTTTGCAAAAATTTCACTGTGTGGCAGATCTTTAGGTCAGCAGATGATGGGACATATGTTAATAGAATATGCTCTGTAGCCGGAACACAGAACAGTACCTTGAATTAGCCATTCAATTTTGAGCTTTACATATTTGCTATTCAAGGATGAACTTGATTCTTTCAAGCTTTCTTGCTTTGGGTCTTTTGCAAGACAAGATGCTTTTAAAACTTTGATGCTTTATACAGCTTCTTAGATGACCTTAATATAATTTTGGTGTGTTATTTGTATATTTATAAAATTTTATATTATATTGTATATAAATATAATATATTATATATATAATATATATAATATATTATATATATTTAAATGTTTATAAACAGTACATCACAGCTTGGAATAACACAGTAAGAATTATTTTTCCTCTAGTTCTCTCGCTCTCTTGACTATGGGAAATCTCTTCAACCCTAGACATCTCATTGTGAAAGGGAGATAATGACACTCTAAGAAGGTTAGCAAACAACATAAAATTATCAGGATGGAGAAAGTAGCATAAAAGAAAAAAATTAAGAAGGATAAATATGTATAAATTATCCATGAAAATGAGGGTGAGACACTTAGAAATCTTAGTATCAGTGAAGGTGTACTGTAAGCACGAGAGAGAGTTTATTTGTTTTTGAGCTACTGGAAAATGGAAATCTTTGACTACTGGGAAACATGTCTTTAATAGTTGAATATATTAATCCATTCAATATTTTTCCAAGTAGAATGTCAGAAGCTATGAAAGTTTGACTGGATAAAGCATTAGAAAATCTATTACATTAATTTTTTTCATCTTTATTAAGCATAATTGTCATTAGAATTAGGAATTGTCGAAGTCAATGGATTTTTTCAGCACATCCTGAAGTACCATCACTCGTGACTTCTTACTCATAAGTCTAATAGCTATTCTAACAAAACTATTTATTCTAAATAGTTATTCTAACTAGTAAGAAGCTCCAAACCCAACTGCAATTATCAGCTCCTATTGAAAATTAAGGCTCATAATATAGAAATGTATAGAAATGTAGAAGTATCTAAATGTTGAGAAAAATGCAGACAGAACAGCAGGCAAAGAGTAAATCTACCATCTTTGAGTTTACAACCATTCCTCCATTGTCCTAGCATCACATGCCCTTGTAAAGTCCCTCTCCAGTGTCCTTACAAGCCCCCTTCAGGTACTTCAATTCTGCTCAAAGGTCAACCCAAACCCTTATTTTCCTTAGGCTGACCAACCCCAGCTCTCTCAGCCTTTCCTCACAGGAGAGGTGCTCCATGCCCCTGATCACCTTGGTGCCTCCTCTGGCCTCTCTGCAGCAGCTCCATGTCCTTCCTGTGCCGGGACCCCGGGGCTGGAGGCAGCTCTGCAGGTGGGGTCTCAGCAGAGCGGGGCAGAGGGGCAGAATCCCCTCCCTGCCCTGCTGCCCAGGGGCTCTGGGTGCAGCCCAGGACACACTTGGCTCTCTGCGCTGGCACTGCCCATGGCTGGCTCATGTCCAGCTCTCACCCACAGCACCCCCAGGCCCTTCTGGGCAGGGCTGCTCTCGATCTGTTCATGCCCAGCCTGGGCTGGCACCAGGGATTGCCCTGACCCAGGGGCAGCACCTGAGCTTGGCCTTGTTGAACCTCATGGGATTCCCATGGGCCACTGCTCGAGCTTGTCCAGGTCCCTCTGGATGGCATCTGTCCCTCAGGAGTGTCAGCTGCACCACTCAGCTTGGTGTCATCTGCAAACTTACTGAATGTGGACTAAATCTCTTCATTTGTGTCATTAATGAAGACATTAATAAGCATTTTTCCCAATACAGACTCCTGAGGATCACCACTTGTCACAAGGCCCATCAGAACACAGTCATTAAGTATTACCTTCTGGATTGACTCTCTAGTCAATTCCTCATCCAAGGAACAGTCCAGTTGTCAAATGTTTCCTTCAAGTTAGAGAAGATATTGTGTATGTAAAAGACCTTGCAGAAGTGTACAGCCCTTGTTCACTGACATAGTAATTCGGCCATAGGAGATGACTAGGTTGGTTAGGCAGGACTTCACCTTGGTGAAGCCATGCTGACTGTCCTTATTCACTTCCCTCTTCTTCATGTGCTTTAGTATAGTTTTTAGAAGGATCTATTCATGATCTTTCTAGGCAAAGGGATGGCAGGTCAATAGTTCCCTGGGGTCTCCCTTTCTACGCTTTTTAATGGTACGTACAAAGTTTCCCTTTTCCAATCATTAGGGATTTCACCTGATTGCCATAATTTTTCAAATATCATGGAGAATGGCTTAACAAGTACATTAGTCAGTTCCATTAGGACTCTAGGATACATCTTATCAGGTACCATAGATGCATGTGCCATCAGCTTCCTCACGTGACCACTAAAAAGATTTTCACTTCCAGTGTGAAGGATTTTGTTCCCCCAGTTCCTGCCTTGCAATCCACCCATTCAAGAAGTATGGGAAGAGAAGTTGCCATTGAAGACTGATGCAAAAATGTTGCTGAGTACCTCAGCCTTCTCATTTGTTGTTCCCAGTTTGACAGCCTTCTTCTTTGGAGGTGGGGCACAGGTGGGTGTACACCTGCTTTGATCTTCCTTTTCTGTCTAACCTACCCATAGAAACCCTTCTTGTTATTTGTACTTGATGTTAAGTTCAGCTGCAGCTTCTTCTTGGGCTTCCTCGTTCCCTCCCTACACAACCCCTACATCATCCCCACACTCTTACCAGGATACCTGTCCTTGCTTCCACCTCCTGTACATTTGCTTATTGCCCTAAAGTTCAACCAACTCAGCCATGCCTGTCTCTTGCTTTCCTTTGCCTGATTTCTTGTGCTCCAGACCACTGGTTGTTTCAATAATGGCAGAGCCTCTTTAAGAGCTGCTAGGTCTGTTCTCCTCCCTTGTCCCTGAGTGGATTCTCAGGAGGTTCCATTGACTATCTCCTTGGACAGCTGGAATTTTGTTTTCCTAAATTCTGGGTCCTGAGTTTACTCTTTGCTTGAGCCATGTCCCTGAAGACTGCAAACTCTACCAGTTCATGACCATTAGATCCAGTGTCACATCCCCTCTGGTTAAGCTATTACCTGGCTTAAGAAGTTACCCACCACACATTCCGTGAGTCTGTGGGGTTCCCTAGAGCTCACTGTGCTACTTTCCTGGCAGATGTCTGGGTGGTTGAAGTCTCCCAGAAGGGCAAGAGGCTGGAACCTGCTGCTGTCTGCATCTGAAGCAAGACAGCTTTGTCAACCAGCTGCTGTTTATCAGGGGCCTGTAGAAAGCCAACCATGATGGTCCTTTTGTTCCCTCCCTCAGATGAAAAACCTATGCCTGTGAAGGTAGCACTTAGGGACATAACTCTAGTTTTTGTATTAAATTTAGGGTTACTGTGTCCAAAATTGATGTGAAATCTGAATTTGCATTAGCATTTCCCTTGTTACTAAATTCAAAATTTTTGTGCTTGCTGTAACATCAGCAGTCAAACTAGACATATGTCACCACATTTGTACACCTGTCCCACCCCAGTCAAATCAAAGTGAAACAGTCCCTGCCTTTCAGTGTCATCTGGAGTAGGCCATGTGGTGTCTTCTGCACCAACTAAAACACCAAAAAACACCAAAGTGAAGAACATTAGAAAACACACTGTATATGTATAAAAGAATTGTTTTTCTTAGAATTATCTATCCCAGCTTACTTTAACATAAATAAGTAAAATAATTTATTAATTCCAAAGATATCTCCCAACAGATGTTAAATGCATTTCAGCAGTTTAAAGGAGAATTACCTGCGAAAAGGGTAATACATGTGTTTTGTTGCTTCTTTATAATTTTGATTTTGTTTAGAGGTGTTTTTCTTGAGTTTCGGGGGTTTTATGGGGGGGGGTGTTTGGGGGTTTTTAGGGTTTTTTTGTGGGTTTTAGGGTTTCTTTGTTGGTGGAGGGGTGGATTTTGCCTTTCATGTATTTTTTCAAACCCTCAATTTATATTGTTTTAATGTAGTCCATTTGCAGATATTTAATTGCCCTCCAAACCTGTGTTACCTATTTTCATTTTATATTTTTCTTTGCCTATATGTCTTTAATTTCTTTTCTGTATCTGTAATTTATGTGTGCAAAGTAATTGAGAACAATTTTAAGAAGATGCTAAACTAAATTAAATTTTTATTCTATCAGTAGACCCACTTGTCTTAATGATTTCCAATAACCTTATATTCTTTGCAGAAACTTATTGCATACCTTCATTCCATCCATGTATTAAAACTGAGCTACTGAATATATTTAAAATATAATCTTCATCTAAATAGATGAAAAATTCTCAGTAGTTAACTTTTGTGATGGGTGTACCCTCTCCTGCTTTTTTTTTCCTGTAGGAAAAATTTTTTCCCATAAAAATTCAAAATAATGTACATTTTTACATTTTAACAACTAGGTGCCCACCTTTTTTCTCCCTGATCATTCCAAAATATATTTTTTGTTTGAAAGCCCATCATGGTATCTTTAAAAAAATTTTACAGCTTTAATTAGGCATATAATATAGCAAGTGGATAATAAAGTTATTAATTAATTTCACATACTTTCTAAAATGTATGGATCCTAGAGACATTTGGATGTATCAAAAATATGCAAAGCAATTTTGCCTTCCTTTGTGTCCACTAAGAGGAAACACTGACAGTCTTGAAATAAAAAATACTTTATTTCAGCTTGCTCAATGTATCCTTAAAAACCTGTATCCCAGAGTGGTCCAACTTTATTTACTGTTCCGTGGAGCTGCAGTATTAGGTGCGATCTGGCTGTCATTTGGGTGCCACAAAACCACATTCTTCTTTATAACAGATGCTCCTCAGCCAGCTCATAAATTCTGGGATACACTGATGCCTTGCAGTAGTTCAGGGTGCTCAAGTCTGCATTTTATCACAGTAGCTGTAGTCCAGCTGCAGCAGGAGTAGACCTTAGGAGAAAATAAGAGTATGACACAAATGAAACACTGACTCTATCAAAAATTTTGTCTGCAGAAGAAAACATTTAATGGGTATGACAAACCCAAAATCAAGCATAGCAGTTTGACTGGAATATGTGGAATATTTCAATCTAGGTAAGCTTGAAGCAGGTAGTTAGATTTGTCTATTTCTTACTTTTTCTTTTTTTTTAATCTTAATTAAATGAGATTACTTTTCCCTGTAGAAAAATTTTAGAATCCGCTGAAAACCTAAAATTAATTTTTCCAATCAGTTATAAAAAATATTTAGGTATTTAGGGAAACCATTTCAGAAGGACACAAACCAGTATTGCAAAGTTCAAATTCCTTCCTGGGCTCTAAATAATTATTTTCTTTAATAATGTTCAAGGCAGAAACAGAGAAACAGGGCTAACAGGGCACTAACGTGTTATGGCAGGTTAAACATTTTCCAGATTTCTTCTTCTAGGATTTTTTACATATTAGCAAGAAAGAATAGATTTTTCATGACTTTTCAAATGCGTGTCTTGGCAAGTACATCAAACAATTTCCTGAACACTTTGGAATGTACTTGTGCATGTTCAGGAGACTCACATGGCCTCAAATCTGAACTTGCTTGTTGTCCTGTCCCTACCTTGATGTTAAGGAACTTAAGATGTGTGAAGGGATAGCACCCTTGAAAACAGAATATTGAAAAAATATTCTGAAGAAAATAAAAAATATTGTGGAGTATTTCAGCCTTCTCCATGTCAATTTTCATGAGTTCTCTTAACCTATTCATCAGATATATTTTTTTAATCTTCATTTTCTGACCAAAACTCTTAGTATTATTTTTAGCATGCCTTGCCAAATTCAGCTCCAGCTGTCATTCCTTGGACAGTGCCCTGTCATTCCTTTTCCTCACCCTACATAGTTCTTAGGATATGTGTCCCAGTTGCCGCTGCCTGTGTTTTATTCTTACATTTTTGGGAATATGTGGGAATGAGAATGACTGCCCTTATGTTTTAAGAACAAAGTCCTAAAAGAGCTGCAAGCTCTATTCAGCCCTTGTTATCTTAGACCAATTTTACAGGGGTCCCTTTCCTTAAACAATTGCTAAGATGGTCTTTGAAAATTCAGTATCCTGCCTGGTCTTCACCTGTCCCATGTATTTTCAAACATGAAATTCAAATGTGAATTTCAGCAGGTCATTATAGTTTAAGTCAAGGCTCAACCAATCTTGACCTCTCTAGTTCGTGTGTCCTGGTAAGCAACAAGTGTAGTAATTTCTATCCTCCAATCTTATAGTCTAAGATTAAAAATTATCCTCAGCATCCTATAGGAATCCCCTGGACCACTTATGTCTTGCTGTGCCTCTTTTCCAGCATCTGTCAAGAACATTGAAGCCTTTCAGCAGGGACTGAGTCTGCAAGCAAGATGCACTTGACTCAGAGCTCATCTAATATATCAGATATGATATAATATCATGAGACAATACTTCAGAAAATATATTGCTTACTGCCATTATATAAAATACAGAATAAGAAAATTAAAAAAACTATTTTATTTATTTATTGACTAACAAAATTTCTTAGAAAACTGAAGAGTAGTGTGTTTCACTTCAGGTTCTGTTTTTGCCTAAAAGTTTCAAATTTACTGGTTAGCAAAATGATTTAGCCACCTGTTGGGCAGGAGTATGCTCCAACATGCTGGATGATTCTTCACAACTGCTGGGAATTCAGCATTCATAAGGCAGGGAGAAGGAAAGTGAGAGAATGTGATAAGATGGCATTGACTTGATACCTGGTAGATACAGCAGTTTTCATCATAATTTTGACCTCATCAAGTGGAAGGTTGAACTTAGGCATACATGGCCATCTCCTTGGAAAATATTTTCATATTACATTGCAAATGATATTATTAAAAACTCAAATAAGGAGTTAATATTCCCTTAGGGCAAGTTAAGAAATGGTTTCTTGATCCTCACTGGATATAGATATAAACCATTCACCATATTTCCTCTCTATCGGTGTTTCAGGTCAGTGTAGTTCTTGCCATAGATATCTATGTCTATTTATGAACCCAGTCCAATAAAATCTAGGGATTTTTTCATAGCATCTCCTATATGACAGAGTGGGAAAATGGAGATAAACCACTCAATATATTGTCCCAACTTAACAAACTCATGCTTATTTACTCCAGCTGCTGGGTTATTTCTCTCCTATGAGGCTTGTGATTCTTGCTGACAAAGTTTTTTAATATCCCCAGACTTCCACTTCTAAAGCCCAACTGATGAATAACTAGAAGCATCTGCAGAATTATAAGTACTGGCAAAAGAGTAACTCTTTCCTTGCCAGTTAGTTTTACATATTAATCTATATTTATTACCTCCTACAAAATAAGTAGTAATTTATTTAACTCTAAAACTGTATGCATACAGAGAACAATCTCTTTCACAGACCTAATTGTTTATGAATTTCTGAAAAGGAGTGGGGAGGAATAATAGTCTTTTTTGCTTAGGATATTGATTTTACTAATGCCACTAGTGCAAAAATAGTGGAAGCTTGGTATTTTACCAGTCAAGAATATTGGATTAATTCTTGGAGATGCTTTAAAATGGTAGGATAGTTTGACCTATGGCCCATCATCTATGCAAGATGAACTTATAACAAAACTTTATTAAGTTATTCATTTTTTTTACATGCTCTCTGGGACTGATGTATAACAAAGCTTATGTAAAGAGAAAGAGTAGTAGAATTTAATTCTTCAAACTCAATAAAATTAGTTTGATGTGATTATCATTTCAGGGTCTTTTTGTTCAAAAATTGCCTAATTATAGTTAGAGATTTAATTGATAAGAAAACAATGACATAAATGAATTTAATGTGGGTTTTAATAAAGAAAAATGTTGTGTGAGTATATTCTATGCATAACAAGTAGTGCTACTTCCAAATAACTGGAGACATAACATTTTCCATTGTGGGACATTGTTTCAAATGTTTTTAAGCAAAAGGAAGATGAAGATTTTCTGCTAGAAATTTTAGTAAATTAAAGAAAAAGACTTGATCAACATACTCTGTTTTATCATATCAACAGTTTAACAGTTTTGCTGAACTCCCCTTCTAAATGTAGTTATGGCTCCATATCTCAAAGCAAGAATCTGAACCTGACACAGAAATGCAGAAGTATGATTCTTTATTTTAATGATAAGTCCAACCCTATGTGCTCAATTAAGAGAAAATTCACACTAAAACAAGAAAGAAAGAACAAAAACCCCACCCATTTTACATATACAAACTTAATTTTCTTTTACAGCTCAAACTTACTCAGATATCATCTTTTGAATGATTTTAACTGAGTATGTTCTATCCCACTGCACCATTAAACCAAGCAATACAGAGCTGACATCTCCTAAAAAAAGTGTTCCTGGCATCCAGAACATGATGTACTTTGTGAACTCACAAGTGGACTCTCTTTTTGGCAATCCACATCTCTTTTTTTGTCCTATTTCTAACCCAGACATAAGGGAAGGAAAAGAGTCTATTAGGTAAATCCATTCCTGAGAGAGGAAAATAAAGCAAGTGTATACATCTAAATGCAAAGGGTTCAAGACACTACTTTTGCTGCAGATGTGCCATCATCAACACATTTAATTCTGTTCATCTTCAGTACAGTTGGAAAAAAAAAAAAGAAATTTACATTACTTTCCTCTAACCTGCAAATATGAGAACAGAATTTAACATAATCTGTGCCCCAAAGAAATAGAAAAGAGTTATGGATCTTTTAAAAAAATGTATAGCTTCAAAAGCCTGTGTCTGTTTAGCTCACACTTCTTCACCTGTGTGGATTTATTCTATTCTTCTCAGTTCTAACAATATCAGTGAGCTACTACAAAACCATATTGAGACAGATTATCTATCAAATCTGATTAGTACAAACAAAAAAATCACATTAGTGACTTCATTTGTTGAGAAGAAATAAGGTTCTAAGACAGCCAATGCATGTTGAGAGACTCTAATAAGAGCAGGACACAAAACATATTTGATATCAAAATTGAAGTCTAGGAAGCTTTTTGGATCTCACCTAAACGCAAGTGGATCATTAAAGCTTCTACTTATATTAATATCCTGATACTTGTATTCATAACTTAAAATAAGCATTTGGATGAAAATTATGCAAGGGGTAGAGTGTTCTTTTTTAGATGCTGTCAATTTTGATTTTCATTTCACAGAGTTTGCCGAGTAATTCAAATAGGTGCTATGGGAGTACAAAGAAAGAAAAAAGCAAGCTGAGATGAAGGAAAAAGTGATGATGCTTTTCTCGGTCTTGTTAGCATAATTACAGGTTGTTTTTTATACTTTTTGACTCTATCCTGAACAGGGAAGAGTAAAATAAAGTTCCAAACAGAAAAATAATGTAAACCAAATTACTCCAGGTGTTCAGACAACAATGTGATTAATACTGAAGTTGTTGTAAATTTCTCTAGCAAGTATTGTGTACTCATATAACATTTCTATCAAAAATACAGTACATACTTATTATTAATTTTCCTTCAAGAAGGATTTTCAAAAGTCATGGCTTTAGAAGTTACAGCTTTAAAAGCAGATTAAAATACATTAAAAGAATCTGTCAGATTATTGGTTGAAAATACATTCTTGCTTAATAACAGACAATCATTATCTAGCTGAATAGAAGTAGAAATTGAATATAAAGTGAAACAGAAAATTTAGAGATGCTGAAAGGACTACAAACTGATAAAGATGGTTCTATTCATTGCTACATTCATTTTCTAGAACTAAAACAGAAGAAGAAGATGATACTGGATAATATATTTATTAAGGGCAAATTTACAATAGGTTTTCATTAAGTTTTCAGTAGCTACATGTTTATTTCCAGTGTTGACCATAGAAAGGTGTTTCCTCTGAAATGAGTATACCTCAGAGAAAATATCACCTCCTTTTATCATTTAGAAACTCTTTCACTCACAGACTTTTTAAAAAAATCTTGAATAAAGTATAAAAGTGCCAAAAGATGTGTAACTTTGGCCTATTCCTTTTGCAGAACACAACAACAGGAACAACAGATATTAAAATACAAATCATCTGGTTATGTTAGATGTTTCAAAAGTTGCATTAATTTTTTATTAGCATTATGACAGTTGACTCTGTATCAGTAGCCCACCTGGCAAGCCTATGAACTGTATCATAACACTTAAAGTAACTGTAGTCTGTGGTTTCTGCAACAAACCACAACAACCACAAATTCATTCTATGTCAGATTGATTATTTCCTTCATAGTCCAGACAGATTATTGTGTATAATATAAGCGATGTATAACTACATTGCTGCCTTACTATTACATTTGATTTTATAGAGCTAAATAACTTCTTTTCTGGTGTCAGGTGAAGTGCTTTTTTCTGTTTGGTTTTGCATTTGGTTTTTACAAGAGTGTACATTAAGAGGTTTTTTTTTTTTTTACTGGTTGATTGGCTGGTTTGGTTTGGTTGGTTTGGTTTGGATTGAGTATTTTAAGGGAAGAATTCAAGGAAGTTCAGCAGCTCAAGGACCTGATTTAGGATGTGATACATAGTAAAGCAATTGAAGATCTCAGTGGAATTGATTATAATAAATTTTGAAGTAAAAGTTGATAGTAGTTTTGTACATTATGCTTGGATGCTTCTCAAATGCAAAGGTGAAGTTTCCAACACATGTGAATGACATATTTTTTGACACTAATTTCTCTACTAGACTATATTATTGCCACTCTTTCATCTGGAGATATCCATACTCATTTGATTTACTTCTTGCTCCAATAAGCAGTCCAAGTGACAGATCAAAATTCTTTTGCTACTTTTAAGTCAAAGTGAAAATTTGACACATTAGCAATTTGGCTGCTAGGAAAGATTACTCATCAAGGCAACTAATAAGAGTTACTGTTGTTTGAGGTTGCAACAATGATCAAACATGTGGCTAAAGCAGCTAGAGAATACTCACCTTTAAAGTTTGGAGTTGTTTGTGCACAAAACCATAAATTCTTACAAGTTATTTCCAAGCTTTTTGTAGTCTGTAAACAATGCTCCTCAGAGGTTCATCACTGAGGGAAGAAGAAGAGGACTGTGCTTAACAGTAGCTGTTTCTGCTATGGCAGATATTCATTCTCATATTTGTGTGCTGTCATTTGGGAAATATTAGAGACCCTTGAAGAACTGAAGGTACCTGTCCCTTAGCTAGTAGAGAAGAATGCAGTTCCATTGCCTGATGCTTCACTGGTGTATTGTGTACGCTCAGTCCATTGATATCCCTCTGAGACAAACATGTTGCATTTAAACCAACAGATATTTATTTATAAAAACTCTCGCTCTCACTATAACTACGCTTAGGAAGAGATGGAAAATATAGGCATCTGCATAAACTTAAGATAGGGATTACTTTCTCCCCTGAGGTTGTTGCCCTTGTCTTAACTCCACAGATGCTCAAGGGCCTGGGATTGTTTCTAAATGACTTATTAGTCTGACTTACTATACCAGCAGGGTAAATCCTAAACTAATTTGTTTTCTTTTGCTGACATCTGTGGCAATTTTGCACACAGAAGGAATACAGAACATACCTCTTAGAGTTTCATTCGACATAAGGTGTCAGGATCCAGGAGCTGAAATGCTGTTTCTAATTTTAATGAGAGGTTATATGTGGAATGAATAGAAAGTATTGCTCCATGGTTTTACAGGTTAATTTCTTGCTAGCCTCTTTGTAGATGTAGAAGGGGGGTTAGTTTTAGCTTGAATAGAAAAAAAAAAATGTATCTTTCTCATAGAATAATGAGTACTCCTTCTCAGTAATGAACAATATCTTTGATTTCTATAGGTATATTGAGCAGTCATGGTCCACTTGATATAAAAGCTTTTAAAAATGTGACCTTATATAAAAGGATGTATTATCTTTGAATTAATCTCGTAAAAGATTAAATGAAGGAAGAATGTAAAATTCTATAGAAATGTATTATCATGAAATGTGGGATCTCAGCACCTCAGGATGGAGGTGCAGAGAGGCCGAGACCACCCTTGGGGGGCTCGGGAATCCTGGAATGTTGCCAGAAGTGTCTGGTGGCAGGATTTTGATCCTACACAGGAGATGAGACCTGTATGAGGACTGGGAGGATTCCACTGGGTGAATGGTGAAGGGATAAGTTAGTTAAAGTGTAAAACACAGGGTTTAGGATTTTGGTACAGGGGGGTCTAAAGAAGTAAGATGGAGGAATTGGGGCGTGTCCTGTCCTTCTTCTTCTTCTTCTTGGCCTCCATCTTCTGTGGTGGTGGTGGCACTTTGGGATTGGTCATTACTAAAAGTGCACCGGTTAATAAGAGTAGAAGGTATTGGGGAGAAATAATAAATATTGTATACGTAACTTCGAGTATAAAGATAAGTGACCGCCCGGGGGCTTGGGGAGTGTGCCCATGGCTGACTTGCTGTGCAGACCTCTGTCGGGCTGAAAGAAAATCTTTTAGATAAACAATTAATAAACACCAAGACCGAGACAAGATCAGAAGTCTCTCCTCGTCCTTTGAAGCGTCGGCTCTCCAAGGCCATCCCTGGGCCTTTCCAGGCCACCAGAACAGCAATGCAGAAAACGGTACAAGTGGCGTCCCTGGGAATTCCCTGAGAATTGCAGAGCACCTAAAACAGCAGCAGAAAACCTAACAAGCCTAAACAGCCGAGAAACCCAACAAGCGGCCTCCCTGAGCTATCCCTCTCCGGCCGGACATAAATCAGCCGAGCAAAGAAGAACACAGAAAACTTTACAAGCGGCGTCCCTGAAATATCTCAAAACGTAAATCAGCCAGAAGAACGCCAGAAATTAACAAGTGGCGTTCGCTGCGTGGGCACCCCCCACCAACCCTTTCGGGGGGGGATCAGCCCTGAAGAGCTGAAGAGCTGAAGAGCTGAAGAGCCGAGAGGGCAGCTCCTAAGGAGAGAAGCCTGAGAAAAAAAAAAAGGAAAAGAAGAAAGAAGAAAAGAAAAGAAAAAATAAAACGGCCAGAAGAGTCTGCAAAAAAACAGCAGTCACTGAGAATTACATCTCTCAGCTTCTGCCGAAGACAAGTTCGTAGCAGAGCAGCCCGGATCGGAACCGGAAGGCGCCTCTGGATGCCTTCTCCTGTGACCTGTTGGACAGAGACGGGAGCCTTTGGACAGCTCTGACGACAGATTCGGTGAGAAGGTCAAAAAATAAGAACATAATTGCACACTCTCCCAAAAAACAACGGGAAATTTTGTCCGCCTTACAAGGCGTGGCTCAAACATATACAGAAAGGATCTCAAAAGAAAGAATTAAAACAGCTGTTGTTGTGGGCAAGGCTTAATTACCCACTGGCCGAAACATGCCTGCTATTCGAAGTGGGGTTTTGGCAGGAAATTAATAGGCACTTATATTTTTTAGCAACAAAAAAGGACGAGACAGTGTTAAAGCTGCTCTCGCCGGCAAGAGTAATGCCAGAAAGGCATTTCTGTACAGTCGAAAAGACTGGGAGAGCAACGAAAAGTTGCCGGCACCCTCAGAAGGAGGGTGGGGAGCAAAGCTCCAGGAGAAAAAGAAAAAAAAATTTTAATTAGCTCTGGCCTCAAGAAGCCAGGGGAAAGGGCTCTCGAGAAAAGAGAGCAGGAAATAATATTAAAGCCCCGGTCCCAAAACCCAGAAACCCCAAGATGCTCCTAAAGCGTCCTGAAACTCCGGAGAGTACAAGGGAGTCAGGATCGGAGGGGGGGGTGCAGGGGGGAGAGAAAGGATTGGGGGGGAGGCGTTTCCCGCGGGGGGCACGGCGCGGCAGCGACGGAGCCAGCGGGGAGCGCGGGTGAAGAGATAAAGGGAGACATGAGTGCAGACGCGGCTTTTATCAGCGCGGCGCCGGGGGGTGGCGGCCGCTCCGGCCGGCCGGCCGGCAGAGTAACCCGGGAGCAAAGTCGGCTCGAATTGCGGGGCGGGCCCGGGTGCCGGCGGGGGGCGGGCTGTACGCACCGGCGGGAGGAGCCAGGGACACAACGTCAGACGGAGAGGAGACAGAGTCGGGACAGACCGAGGGGAGGAGATTCGGAGGTGGAACGAGGGGGAGAGAGTGACGTCTCAGGCGAGGAGGGGCCGTGCTCGGGATCCTATGTCCCAGTGGCTCCACACCCTCTTCGGAATTGGCACCTTCGGTTGTAACCCTCGGAGTCCCAGTCCCTTCCCTTCAAGGGAGACGTTCTGGTGTTCAAGCTCCATTTTCAGCTGAATTAAAAGCCAAGCAGACACGGTCTCAAATGAGATCACGAACACGGCAGTCGACAGGACGGGGCAGTCGAGCTCAGGCTGCCATCCGAGCTGGGGAGGCCGGTGACAGCGCCACCTAGTGGGGGGCAAGGCTTTCGCTTGTATCTCCACAGATCGAGACGTGGGTGTTGGCACGACACGTGAAACCATTTCGAGTGCGAGAACATGAAAATGCGGATCCCAGAAACAAAGATCCAAGAAAAAAAAAGAGACGAGTACTCAGACAGGGGTCGAGACTCAGATTGCCAAGACAACTCAAAAGAAAAATAAGAAGAAACTAAGGACTTTGGGGGGATTCTCTGTTAAGGTCCTGAATGAAAAGCAAAGCAATGATGTCACACAGAAGTGAAGCCATGAGTTTTATGATGCTTATGTGCATCATTCTTTCATTCATTGCAATAAGCAATGGAGATAATTTACCTATTAGTCAGCCAAAGCAAAATGTATGGTAGAATTCTTTGACATCTCTCCCATTTGGAGAGGAATTTTAAGAGTAGGGTTCTATGTTTTAATAATTCTCCTATTCCTCATACTTGTCGTCCCATGCATATTTGCATGTTTAAAACACGCTATGAATCGGATAGTAAAAGAGGTCTTCCTGGTGCAAACAGAAGGGGGAGATGTGGGATCTCAGCACCTCAGGATGGAGGTGCAGAGAGGCCGAGACCACCCTTGGGGGCTCGGGAATCCTGGAATGTTGCCAGAAGTGTCTGGTGGCAGGATTTTGATCCTACACAGGAGATGAGACCTGTATGAGGACTGGGAGGATTCCACTGGGTGAATGGTGAAGGGATAAGTTAGTTAAAGTGTAAAACACAGGGTTTAGGATTTTGGTACAGGGGGGTCTAAAGAAGTAAGATGGAGGAATTGGGGCGTGTCCTGTCCTTCTTCTTCTTCTTCTTGGCCTCCATCTTCTGTGGTGGTGGTGGCACTTTGGGATTGGTCATTACTAAAAGTGCACCGGTTAATAAGAGTAGAAGGTATTGGGGAGAAATAATAAATATTGTATACGTAACTTCGAGTATAAAGATAAGTGACCGCCCGGGGGCTTGGGGAGTGTGCCCATGGCTGACTTGCTGTGCAGACCTCTGTCGGGCTGAAAGAAAATCTTTTAGATAAACAATTAATAAACACCAAGACCGAGACAAGATCAGAAGTCTCTCCTCATCCTTTGAAGCGTCGGCTCTCCAAGGCCATCCCTGGGCCTTTCCAGGCCACCAGAACAGTAACACAGAAAACCTTACAATGAAAGAATATACAAACCCCATTTTTTTTTATAATTGGGTAACATGCTTATTAGCAACTACAAAACATTCTAGTGCTTATTAATTAATATCATATGTATTGTTACATATGCAAAGCAAGACACAATGCAAAAAGGAGCTTCAGAGTTTAAAATACTTCTGCCTGCATCACTTAATAAATTGTCTTCTGATTGTTAAGGCAGTGCCTAAAATCCTGTTACAGAATTGCCATAATACAATCATCCTCTGTGGCCTTTTATTGACTTTCTCTAGCATTGTGGCTCTATTGGCTTTGCTAATGCAGTTGTAGTAAGTAGTTTACCACATACATTTTTCAGTGTAGATAATTTTAATCAGTTTTTTAAGTGTATACTTCTGTGGTAGAGAAGCAGACAATGTGGAAGACACTAAATTTTCCATTGTTCAATGCAAATTATCCACTGGAAGAGAGTACAGCACAGTAAAACAAACTTAAACCTGCAATGGAAGTATTTAATAAGATTTGACTCTTTGTATAAGCAACAACTCAAAAGTCATTCAAGGCTCTGTAACAATACATACTGGAACATATTGTAGGCATTCAAGTTTAAATCAAAACTTTTTCAAGTTAGTGAAACAGTTTAGAAAAGACTTAAAAAAGACATAAAAGGGGTGATAGCCAAATAATTGTCTAAAAAGCTAGGTATTGTATGTTGAATACAGGAAATTTCTGTTTCCAACCTGAACTCTGAAAAGATATGGTGTTTTGAAGACAAAGCATAAATTTTCATATAATTACAACATTATTTTTCATTATGTTTTCATTACATAAAGATAGAACATCTTTTTATGGGCTTAAAATGCATGAAGGAAAATATTAGCGGTGCATATTCATGTTTCTGAACATCAGGAAAGCCCTGAAACCTTCACTTGTTGCTTTTGGAAATGCATTTATATTTCAATAATTTTAAAGTATTTTATTTCTTATTTTGTTTGTAGTTAGTATAATGGGCTTATGTTCTTTTCTCTCATAGGCATATACTGATAGTCTCTACTAAAGAGCAAATAAAATAATGATTGACTTATGGAAAGGGAATAAAATGTCAGACATAAAATGGTAGTGATTTTGCTAAAAACGTCTTAAAGAAAGCAGTGTAAAAACTTTCTTTCTGCATGATCTAATAACATCCCTGAGCACTTCCTGTCTTTCCTGTCCCTTTTTCCAAAGGTAATACACACTCCTTTTTCCCTGACTTTCTGGGAAAAATCCTTGCTCAGCCAGTCCAATCTGCTTTCCCACCAGTTCATCTTGGAGCATGAAAGGACAATCTGCTCCTCCACCTACAAGATTCCAGCCTTTCTGGGCCCGTTTTTGATTTTATAGGCTGCCTTTGCAATGTACTCTTCAAAACAGTGGCCTGAATAGACCAAAGTCCACCCTACAGAAGTTCAGGGTAGACCTCTCTCCTTCTTCACCAAGTACTGGAAAGTTCCCTCATTTCCTGGTAGCTGTGCCCCACAGCCTTTGATCACCACATGTCCCACCAACCCTTGTCTGTTTGTAACCAGCAGGTCCAGTGAGGCACTGTCCCTGGCAGGATCCAGTGGGGCACCTCTCTGGAAGTTCAGAGGTCAGGAAGTTCTCTTCTGCATACTCCCGAAACCTCCTAGACTGCCTCCTCTCTGCTGTGCTGTGTATGCAGCAGATATCTGGCAGGTTGAAGCCTCCAACAGCACTGTTTTGAAACATCACACACTTATAGTAGAGTTTATCCTGGCAGTGTGGTCTCTAACAGGCTCCCACCAGGATGTTTGCCTGGTTGACCTTTCCCCTGATTCCCACCCATTCACGCTCAACCTTATTGTCATTGCCCTCCAGTGCTAGACAGTAAAACCATTCTCTAATGTACAAAGGTACTCCAGCACTACTCCTTCCTTCCTTGCTCCATCTGAAGTCCTTCTGGCCCCCATTCTAGCACTCCAATCATGCATTCTCTTTGTGAGGGGGGAGAATATTTAATAAGGTCACGGTAAAGCCATTTGTGGGAATGTCAAAATATTTCACTCTCCTGGTAATATGTGAGAAATAAAACAGGCCTGAAAAAAAGTTTTGATTAATTCTTCAACTGTAAGTAATTCATACAATCTAAATCTAAATCTAAAGACTTTCATTAAACAGTCCATTTTAACATTCAGATATGTCCATCAGACAGGGCTGTACTGTGCCCTCGATTGCTGGGGAGCCTGTAGCTGGCCTTCTGAGGCAGCACATTTGCTGGATTCACTGTGCTCAAACTGGCAGCAGTGTTACCAAAAAAATCAGTAAAATTAAAAAAACTTCTTAAGAAAAATGTAGCATTAAGAAGCATTCTTTATTCAGCTGGATGCACAGGGGGATTGCACCTCCCAAAGCTAGGCATGCTGAGTACACGGAAGTTTCTGTTTACTGTATTCCACATATATATATATTGAATGGCCCACACTAAAAATACATGTGATAATCATCTCCCAAAAATTATCATATTTCCCTGCCCCTTTAGGCATGTGTTTTTCTGTCCTGAGGTCTCTCTTGATGTCTGTGGTGGTTATAAACTTCAAGGTCCAGATGACCTGGATCAGTTCCAAGGACACTGAGACACTGAGATTGGTGAACTTCCAGGTCTTGTTCTTCCACAATGAGCATTAAGCAGCTTCAATAAGCCGGTAGTTTTTGGAAACAAGCATCGTGTTAACTAAGTGGGTGTACAAAATTTATCATCTAGTAACACCAGGAGGTTGCTGCTGGCTATGGAGGCCAAGGCTACAACCCAAGGGTGGCTCTGGAGGGGCAGGTGATTTGCCCATGCTCAGCCACAAAAAATGGGACTTAAGATAGGCCTAGAGGCATGGATGGGTTTGGGTTGGGCAGTCCTGAAAGAAGGGAGATGTCGCCTTGGATTGGGGCTTTCTTTCCTTTGTCCACTTTCCCAATGGCAATTGGAGTTTTCCTTAGAAGGCCCTTTCAGCACCTTCTCCCCAGACATGTGGCTCTGCAACCTGCCCAGACCCTTTTACGATTTCTTGGCCCGTCTTAACACAACCAGGGGATCAGCTGGGCATTCCTGCTTCTTTTCCCCCTGTCCCCATCAGCATTCCTTGCCAAAGCCCTCCTGGATCCTCAGGTAGACATCTGCTGATTGTTCCCAATGACACCAACCAACATCTGTTTCTCTTTACATACATGCTTTGCTGTTCTTTTTGTTTCTTCTAAGTCCTTTTGAGGGGTATTCAAATGGTCACAATTTTCATTAGGATGTCACATCTCTCCATACTTCATTTATTTTGTGCCATGTTATACCTTTTCAGCTTAAAGGAATTTTGATATCTTTATGTTGAAGGATTTTTTCAATAACTTATGTTGTTCATATGCATTTCTCTAAGACTGATGTATGACTTGTGAGTTATTAATTATTAGAGCTGTCTATGTACTTTAATGGAAAGTGTAGCCAACAACTAAATCAAATATGAGTTCTTGTACTGTAGATTTCATATTGACATTTGTACATAAAAGAAATATGCAGCTACATTTCCACTTAAGAGATACAATTTTATTTCGCTTCTGATGTGACAGAGAAATGTGTTTTAATAAAAATAGCATCTATATTTATAAAATACAGAAAATTAAGCAAGTAACATATTGTGCATGCTGATGAAATTATACCTGGACTGTTGCAGGTCTTTTTTCTTTCTTTTTTCTGTTGCTTACAAACCATACTCACCAGAAGTCCTCTAATGAACATAAGACTCTGTATCCATTTTAGATTTTACACAAATTCTTTAAGGAAAGGCTTTTTAAATATACATGGAAAGTACTGCTAAAGAGTATATGTCATATCCACAAGATCTATTAATGTAAAATTTCACTGAGACATCACCTTCCTCTAAATTAGTCTCAGGAAGAAAACTGTTTTTACATATTTCCTTTCCTGAATTCAGTATAGGAACAGGAAAAAAGCTTAAGACAAATGACAACATGTAGATCAGAAATCAGAAGAAATGGAGGACATCACAGAATCCAGTAATTTCATTACTTAAAATTATCCAATTCATGCAAATTGCAGAAACTTCCCTTAAATACTCATTTTCAGTTCCTCTCCATTTTCCTGGATAATTTAGCTTGTAGTTCAGCAAGTTTTGATCCTGTTCATGGATATATGCCAATACAGACATATCTCAGTAGGGACAGCACTATGGAGTAGACCACCTTGGAGATTAGGTTCTTCATTTCTTTATAAGGGGTTGCACATATCTGTCTTCTGGTTCATGTTCTAAACCATTTTAGTCACATCCTCCCCATATATCCCCAGCCCAATTCCTTGGGTCCATTCCCATCATTCATTTTTTATTTGGACCATGTAGGGCGCTGGTTGGGTTTGGTTTTTTTTTTTTTTTTTTTTTTTTTTGTGTTGTATCATGATTTCAGTCTTCTAAGAGATACATCTGGTCCCTTTCTCTTTTCAGTTTTCCTTTTCAGACTTCTATCTTTTTGGTGTTTTCTTAAATTCTTCTATGCCTGGATTAGACATGTGCCCAGGATGGCACACATAGTTTCATTTGCTTCCACCATCAAAGTTGTTTTTGTGACATTGTCCTTTTCTCTCTACTTCTGCAGTCATGTTAACCCATTTAATTCCTGCAGGAAAAGGAGTACAATCATGCCTCCATAACAGCTCCCCTATTGACAATCTGCTAACTAATTAAAATGTCATGAAGGTCTATAAAACTGAAACAAAAAATATATTTAAATGAGATTTATTTATAAACTAGTTAACCAAATAAGCCAATTAAACTAATGAAAGCTCCATCTACATTTGAAAAAAATTAGTGATGTCAAATGGAATTGGCGCTACATGACTGATCTAAGAGGGTGGCCCAGAATGAATAATCACTCACCCAATGAGACAAGGGCTACAATTCCTTGAGGAGTTACTAAGAAGCTGCAAACAGACACTCTGAGGAGGACCAACTTAACTGAACCCCCTGGCAGGGCTGCATTCATACCCTACTCAAAAATGATTAGTGGAATTTCTTCCCAACTTCTTTGAGGAGATAGTGAGTGAGCCAGCTGTGTGGGGCATAGTAGCTGCCTTCTGGAATTAAACCACGGTCTTAGGAAGGACTTCCCACAATAACTAGAATTAAGATACAATAAAATAGCTTTCTATGAAATAAAAAAAATGAACAACCAAATAAACCAATTAAAAAATGGAAGCAATTCTGGTGGCAAGGACCAATAAGTGAAACTGCAATGTGTGCAATGTGTGAAATACTTCAAATTCTTGTACAAAATGTATTAAGGTATTATTTTTACTTTCTTAATGAGAAAGCTCAGAAGAAGCAATTTGCTCAATTTTTAAAGAAGATAACTTTCAATGAGTCTGTATGATTTCCTATATTGCTTATTTCTAGCTGTTGTATCCAAGGCAATAAAACTCAATTGCATTACCTGCCTGTAAAATATTTACCAGATAGCATGCAACAAGGGAATATCATTGCTTCCAACACTGCTAGAGAGAAAAGTCTTTTCTATGTTTATGTTTCTGTCTTTTCTTTTCAAGACTTTGCTTGTCTTTTCAGTTTCCAAAACTGATTAATAAGATTTGAACATATACCTAAATTTTTATACATTTTAATAGAATATTCCAAAGTATATATTTGATTATTAAGAAGATTTTTATGGGAGAAATGTTAAAACATTTTACATGACATATCACCTGTAGAGAAATATATAGTTAATGTGCTTTCAGGTCAAACATAAAAATTAATAATGTATGTGACATGCTGAAACACCTCCTATAACAGGAAATGCTGGGTAATAGCAATGACAGGCATTGATATAAGCTGTGTCTGGAAGACTTGTCATGTATGTCTGTGGGAAGTGAGACAGTACTTAGCACAAGCAGTTTCACATTTTTCAAAAGAGTATTATATCAAAATAGCTACAGATGAAGGGTTACAAAACCCCATTTGTAGATTGCAGATGGGGTTTTGCTTTCACTTACCACAAAATTAACTTGTGACACATTGTGCAATTTACATATATTCTTGTTCAGAAATTAAGACGTTTCTTGTCCCATCCAACAATATTTTCCTTTTCCTCTACCCCTACCAATTTTAAAGTCCTTTCATTATTAAGTAGGAGACTCTCTATGCTTCCCAGACAGAGTATTTCACTGCATCTTCTCTCATGCATTAGTCCCATTATTTGAATCTGTAATGTGCATTGTGTATCCAGGAAGAGAATGAATAAAATTACTTCTTTTCTGATCTATTACCCAGCTAACATTATTGGGAATGTTGTTCACATTAAAGCTCATAAGATATACTCTGCTTCATCACTTAGGCCTTTCTGATGCTAGTTTGCTAAATATCTCACCTTGGGCCAAATGAGTAACTGGTGTAGTCAGTGGTACTAGATTTGATTTCAAAAAGTTCACACTGATCTTGTGTCCTCTCATCCTCTCTCTATGTATATAATATGCAAACATATACTGGTCTTTGTATATGCACATGCAAACATTTCTTTGAAGAAAGAATGCAGTATTTTTAGTTAGTGCATTAGAAAATCATAATTTGTTTGGTAGAAACCATTTCAATGGTTTCATTTTTATTCAGTCTACAGCATATTATACGTGCAAATTCATCCATCCCAGAGGCATAAGTAATTTGTTACACAATACTCTGGCCTCCAGCAGAAGATACAGGGAAAGGTTAGAAAAATATTCCATCTGCTTTTTAACAACGTTGTATATCAGTGAGGAAGAAAAAAAGAGCAATTCTCTCTTTGCTCTAAAGAAAAATATATCAGGGTAATAGAAAGATCATAACATAGCTAATTATAGATGGATTATACACTATTCTCCCATACAATAGGGCACTCAGAACATAAGGTACTTCAGGCTGACTAAAAGCTGAAATTTTCTCCCCAAGAGGCTTTGGAAAAATTATGATACTCATCTCTTTTTGATTGTTCACACCTTGCCACCTTGCAAGAAGGCTTAGACACACAGCAATGCAACAATGAGCACAAATGTAAACAGGTAGCCTGAAGAAATTAGATGACACAGGGCTTTAAAAACTTACTTTTTATGGTTAATACTAAATAAAAATTTGAATTAATTAACAGTACTTTAATGATCACATTTGATCCCCCAATGGAAGTTTTTTCCACAAAATAAAACCTCCAATCTGTTTTGGCCATTTTACAATATTTTCCCTTAAGTCTTGCCATAAATATATTTTAGAACAAAATGTGTTGATCATGTAAAAAGTAGACAATGAACTTACTACTAACTTATAACACAAGGTTATTAATTTTTAAAAATATTTTTAGGAACATAAAGATATTATTAAGGCATAGCCCAGTCACATTCCACAATAATCAACACTGATAGGCCTTGAACTGAATCTGACATGGCAAAATTGTGGAGTCTGTTGTAACACATCTCTAGTATTCAGAGTAAACCTCCAGAACATCAAAAGTAGTGCAAAAACATTGGTTTCAAGTATTACAGTGACTAGTCATAAGAACTAGGATAAACTGCCCGTGAGTCCTCCTACTGCTTGACTAGCTAGATCTTTGCAGTTTCTCCTAAGAAATGGTTGTTTATTTTATCAGACCCTGGCTGATACAAGTTCTCAGCTTGCTATCCACAAGTGGCCAGGTTATTTTATTGAAGAATTTTCTGTGTGGCAACAGGGAATAAGTTTGCAGGACCCCTCACCCTGTTGAACCATGTTGGAAAGTGTATGAACGGAAGTGTATGGATATAACCATTGGCATCTGGGATTATGCACACAATACTATAATTTATTTCAATTAGTGACCAATCTCTTTAAAGCTAGTTGGTTTGTTTTGTCTCTAATACTTCTACTTGAAGATGGTTTCAGAACAACCTTTCTTTGAGAGTTCAGCTTTCTTCCCATTTCTAGTCCCTTTTGGCCTGTAACTAGTCTACATTCACATGTTCTTATAGCACTTTTCTCTTTTTATTTAGAGGTGTTTGCATTTCTTAATACTGAAATACTGTAAGCCCTCCTTCCTGTACAGGGGTCACACAGAAACATGAAAATAATTGAAGCATAAAGGAAAGTTTCTACCAGTAAACTTACAACAACAAAGTCATGCAGTCCTTCACAGTATTTTAATCCCATTTCTGGTTTTAAAAACAGGGTAGCATATTATGCTGTGCACTGGTTGCTGTAGAAACTTAGGAAGAATCATTTTAATGTTTTTGCATTCAACCCTCCTACAAATTTTATACCCCTCTTTGCTCATAAGGTGCTGTCTGGGAGCATGCACTTGGAGTTCACAGAGTGGTCTGTACTTTTATTGGGGGAGCAGTAAAATTGCTATGTGCTCTCTGAGAATGGAGGCCTTCATTGTCAGTAATCAAGATAAGTAATACATATCAGCCAGAGTCAATTCTGACAGATCCAGACAGCTTCATATGTGTTTCTTCACTGCATTTTAAGTCTTCTGACAGGGGTTGTTTCTGCCATTTGGATGTTCTATTTAGATTTTGTTTAGCCAGACCATTTGTGATCTCTTCTCTCATCCTTTCTCAGCTATCTAAATAGCAAAAGGAAAATAAAAAGTTCTATCACAGGAAATATTGATTTTCTCTTTTCCAATATGCCTTTTATGTCACTTTGTATTAACTGCTGATTATATTCCTTCTAAGAGAAGGTTAAAGTGGGTTAAAGAGAGAAAAGAGATCTCAATTTGAAAAAATTGATGATGTTGAAAGCTTTGAAGAGTGACTGATATCATCCTCAAGGCCATCTTGCCTTGAGAGGCTTTCTCAGTGAAAAGCTGACTTCATCATCTTTTTATTCACTCATCAGGTGGGTTAGTTCACCGAAGTGCAGTTCTCTTTCACTCCTTTATAGGCTTTGTAGGTGTAAGAGGAAGCAAATTAGTCCCTAATATTACTCCAATGATTTTGCACATCTTATACCAAAGAGAGGTGAAGCCCAACATCATTTTTTCCCCTTTAAAGGAGGGCTAAAATTAATACAGAAGAGATACTGAAATTTTTTGAATAATTTCATAGATGCATAAAATACAATGCTTCATTCCAAGACCTAATTTTGTTCACTTCTGTGACTGGCATTCTTCAAATGATTTGAAGACAAAAATAAATATTGTCTTACATATAAATTTCAATACAGAGCTAGTAATTTTTCCCTGGTCGAATACTTAAAATTGTTTAATTTTGTTACTTTATTTTGGCAGGTATTTGATGTCTTTTGAGAAGTCATGGCAGTCAGTGAAGTTCCCAGTGAAGTTCCCAGTGCAGAAAAGGGAACATCACAACTTTTTTTCAAAATAGATAGAAATTAGAACCTGGGGACTTCCAATCAGTCATCCTTATCCTCTTTCTGGTAAGGTAATAGGAATGTCTCAAATGAAACCTTCTTGCATCTTGCAGAGTTAGGTCAAACTTGTAATGAGCTAAGAAACACAGCTTATAAAAAGAAATCCATTGATGGAAAGAGACAAAAGAAACCAAGAATATCCCATAAGAAATGAAAAATTCAGGTCTGATTTTGAGGCTTACAAAGAATCCCCAGCCAGACCATTCAATGAAGTATCATCTGGTTATTGTTAGTTTTAAACATGCAAAACCAGTAATCTTGTGGTTTTTATGCTGAGCTTACACCTGAGGGCAGAAAAAGAATTGGTCATAAAGAGACAAGATATGGTAATTTGTTCCTCTGAGCTCCTTCCTCAATCATTATGCAGCGTGAGAGTCAAAACTGATAACAATTGCATTGTATCTGACACGTGCTCAGCTGCTTTGACTACCCCAGAATCGTTCTCTGGGACCAAGCTGAGGGCTTGTGCTCAGTATCCCTGCAGCTGGGGCAAGGCTCACGGCCTTTGGGCTACGTGGGGTACAATCCTAATGGCTTTAACACAAGGGAATCACTCAAAGAGTGTTAAATTGGTCTCAGTTTAAGTTGATAGGTAAGAAACTTTGCCTTATTGAAAAAGAAAAGGAGGAAATTTACTTCGATATCATAATATAGTAAATGGAAAAGCTTCCCTGACAGGATAAATTCTGGTGTTCCAAATGCACAGTGCACAAATATTGTATACACAGAGGTCAACATCTAGGCAAATAAACCAATAATCATAGACTACATCACACACTTACATTTTGCATAATTTCTGTCCTCGGGGGCAGTGGGCAGAGTGGCATCCAAACAAGGCACATTAAACAAGGGTCCTGGAAGTGTCTCCAGCAGCGGACCTGCCACACAACCATCGCTGGACATAAGCTCCTGACACAACCTGAGGGGCAGGAGCCCAGGTTCTACTGGCCTTGGCTGCAAGAGGGACCAGCTGCCCTCTGGCAGTGGCGAGCTGATCTGGTTAGCTGATCGTAAGGAACTTTTAGAAAAAGCTTTTTTGGGCAGTTGGGGACTGCTGACGTGGTACGAGGGTTGTGACCGCACTACATCAGAGTGCAGGTGAGTTCACGGGTGGAAACATAGTTTTTCATTGGTTAGCCATGGGACTGGGATTGTCTGTGGCAGAGTGGGACATGTATGAACATCTTAAGGGGCTTTTGGTTAAATACGGGAAGGAATTTGTCAAGGGGGAACTTAAGAGAATTATTAAGTGGATTTTTCATAATTTTCCTTCTGTTAAAGGGGACTATATTTTTTTGCAGGGTTTTGGGATTCTGACAGGGCATAAATTTATGATATGAGTACAAAAAGGGACTCTGGGGCATTAAGTTTATTTCTGGTATTTTGGGCTGTTTATGATATTACTAAATTAGGGGCTAAGTCCAATTCCCCTGTTAACCCCATCCATTCCCTCTGAAACCTTTCCTCTCTGGCTCCCAGTCCTTCCCTTAATCTCTTTATGTCGAGTAAGCCTTTCACATCGAGTCTTACCTCCACGTCAAGTCCTACCCCTGCCATCATGAACCCCACTTTCCCTGCTCCTTTGAGCCTCTTTTCAATTACCCCTGAACCCTCTGTCCCTGAGACTGGAGCACAAGAGTGGAGCCCACTAATGGTATTGCTGAGTCCACGGGAACCTGTACTGCAACCAACTCCTACACTTTCATGCTTCTATCCTTCTAGCCCCTCTGACTACCCCTGGGGAAGACATAGGGCTGATAATGCTGTGGTTACAGCTCCCAGACACAGAGTTAATTCGCCCTCCGTCACCCTGTGTCCTCCTGTCCCTCCTTATGGGGCTCAAAATGGTGATGGGCACACCATTTTGGGCCTCCCCTGCTCCTTGTTACCTATTCCTGTGCCCTCTCCTAATCCCTCTTTTAACACCACCAGAAATAATACTGACCCACCATCCTGTCCCAGTGACTAACCTAATCAGTTGTCCTCCCCAAGACTCCTCCCCTAATACCACCCCTGCCGTTCTCTTCTGGGAAATGCTCTTCCAATCTCAAATCACATCTCTGGAACTGTGTCCTTTAGTCACATCCCTTCTTGGAAAGATGGAAGTCCACCCATCAGAGCTCCAGAAGGGCCCCCCTCCAACATGGCAGCACCCATGAAATCCATGCCAAGACCCACACTGAAGCCTGCTTGGAAACCTGCACCAGAACATCACCACTACTGCCACAAATCTAGTAAAAATATAAGAGTCTTTCTTGTGTCCTGTAGTTCTTCTCCCTCCTCCTCCTCCTCTTCCTCCTTACCACCCTCCTCTGAGGAAGGCCATAGCCCACCTGGATTGGAAGTCACCAAAGATCCCTGGGAAAAGGTATGCAAGGCCGCAATAAAGGAGAGGAATTGGGAACTTGTCTCAAAATTTACTGCCTTCCCAGTCCAGTACTGAAGGGGTGAAAATCAAAATCCAAAGTGGGAGCCATTATTGTACAAGGGGGTAAAAGGATTATGTAAGACTGCTAGATAGTATGGAAGGAATTCTCCATATTTTTATAACCTAATGTTGGCTACATTTTTGGCACACAGGCTGGTACCCTATGATATGAAATACGTCATGACAATGTTGTTGCTGTTGTCAATGTTGAGTACACCCTTTAGGAAGGGTGTGGAAGAGACTAATAAATCAGCTGCTAAATGACTATGCAGGGGACCAAGCATGGGCTGCCTTGACCATTGACCATCTGGCAGGACAAGAGGCTTACACTCAGCCAGAAGATCAGGCACACCACCTTCCAAGGCCAGTTCTAAATTATATTAAAGATACAGCCAGAAAGGCCTTAATACAGGTGCCTGACAATAGCCAACAATGCTTAGATTTTTTGGACATTAAGCAAGGCCCAAGTGAGATCTATATAAAATTTATTGACAGACACTAACTGGCTGTTTTTCCTACAGGAAAAAGCTAAGGAGGAGTTGCTCAAAATATTAGCCTTTTCAAATGCTAATCAAGAGTGCAGGGAGGTTCTGAGAGCTTTACCAACAGATCCTAAGCCTACATTGACTCAAATGCTTGAGCCCTGCAATCACCTGAGCACTCCAGAGCACTCTAAAATCTTCAGGTGCAAGCAATAGGACAAAAGGTTGCTAAAGCACTAGCTGCTATGCAGGTCATTCCCAAAAGGCAACAATATCAGGCTCAAGTGCAATGTTTTGAATGTGGCCAGATTGGGCATTTTGCAAGATTGCCCCCAGTGAGGAGCAAAACCTGCTCCTAGGACCTGGGGAAGCAGGGGAAAGTTCCAGCAATCTTATAGATCTCCTCCAAGTTAGGAGGACCATGGCTGCTTGCCATGAAACACCCAGTTGAGTGCAGGATGGGCCCGCACTAAGTATAATACAAATGTTCCAGACATTGATGTTGGTCATCACTGAGCAACCAGTGGCCCAGAATTCCAGCACACCATTGCTGAGCTTCCAGCAACCCCGCCCCCAGGTGCCAAGCTGGACCTGGCAAGTGCCAGGTTAGGGGTTCTAATGGATTACTCTACCCATACTATCTCCACAGGACAGTTGGGGCCTGAAGATCAGCCCCAGGAACTCTTAATTTTAGGGAAGTGCAGGTCCAACACTGAAGGGTTCTTTGTCTTCCCTTTTGTATTATCAGGCACCTCTCAACAGGAAATCACTGTCCTATCCATGTGTCCTGATCCACTCTGCTTTATCGCCCAAGGCTTGACAATTGCCCAAGCAATTTTACTCCCTGAAAGGGACACTGAAGCATCCCTGGTGGCGTAGACTGAAATTATCAGTCAAGGTAGACCCAAGCTAACATGTACACTTGAATTAAACAGCAAGAAAATTATCCTCTTGGGAATAACAGACACAGGAATGGACATGACCATCATAGAATGCTCCAGATGGCCTCCAGGCTGGACAATGGCATGTGCTCCAGGGATTTTATTAGGCATTGGAGGAAGTAGTGTGCATCTTGTCAAATTTGATGGACCAGAAGGCCGGATTGCTACTGCCAGGCTATTTGTGGTAAGGGCTCATTTGATACTACGGGGACAGAACATGTTTTCTCAATGGGGCCTGAGACTTGGAATGGATTTTAAATTGGGATCTTTGGGTGAGACTACCTCCAAACTGACATGGAAGACCAAGAAACCTGTATGGGTAAACCCATGGCCCCTGCCTGAAGATAAACTCGTAGCGCTCTAGTCTCTGGTCCAGCAACAACTTGAGAAAGGACACATCACCAGCTACTGCCAGCCCATGGAATACATCAGCTTTTGTGATTCAGAAATGCAACATCAAACAATTGGCACTTGCTACAGGACTTGAGGAGGATCAGTGAGGTCATTGAAGAAGCTTGTTACAACCCTACCTACCATCGCTGACCACGATCCCCAAAGACTGGAAATTATCAATTATCCAACTCAAAGACTGTTTCTTTGATATACGCCAGATGATGCCTTTTGATTTGTGTTTTCCATTCCCAGCACCAATCAGCAAGCCCCACTCCATCGTTACCACTGGACAGTCATTCCACAAGGTAGGAAGAACTCTCCCACCATATGCCAGTGGTACATGGCCAAAGTCCTAGCACCCATCTGCAGGGAACATCCACACTCCATAATCTATCACTACGTGGACGATATTCTTGTTGCAGCAGAGACTGATTCCACCTTAAACACCGCACTGCAGACCATCATTGAAGCTGTTCAACTAGCAGGGCTCACCATTGCCAAGGAGAAAATACAACAAACATCCACAAAAATTGGGTGATGACTCGAGGAAATTGCATGACTTACAGAGACTATTGGGGACTATTAATTGGGTAAGACCTCTGCTCGGAATCTCCAATGAAGACCTATCCCCATTATTTGAGCTATTAAAAGGAGACTCCACACTGAATTGATCTCTGTGACTGACCCCAGAAGCAAGAAGAGCTCTGGGCAAAGAGTCTGCTGCTATCAAAAATCACCAGACACACAGGATGAACCCTATGTCACCTTTTCTTTTGGCCATCTTAGGAAAGGGACCCCAACCTTGTGCTCTGATTTTTCAATGGGACCTTGAGTTGTCAGATCTCTTATTAATTTTAGAGTGGATTTTCTTACCCCACTAGCCATGGAAGACCATTGTCACACAATCGGAAATGTTATCACAACTCATAATGAGAGCTTGATCCTGCCATATTTCCCTTTCAGAAAAAGACTTTTCCATCATATTCCTGCCCCTAACTACCACTTATTTGAGCTGGTTGCTCCAACAATCTGAACACCTTCAATTTGCATAAGAGAACTACCCAGGCCAGATAGCCATCCACTACCTCAAGCATATGTTATTACATTCCTTAACTTAATTCCTAGGCCCCTCCTGAGTGACACAACTCCAGATGCCCTCACTGTCTTTACAAATGGGTCAGGGAGTTCTCACAAGTCTACTATAACTTGGAAGGACCCTGTAACATCTAATTGGGAATCAGACATTGAAATCGTGGAATTTGGTTCTCCCCAAATCATCGAGTTGACTGCTGTTGTTACAGCTTTTCAAAATTTGCTTGTCCTTCTAAGTACTGATTCTGCTTATGTTGCAGGTATTCTTCAGAGAGCCAAGAATTCATTTTGAAAGGCTATTTGAAACAATTAGTTATATATGTTACTTAAAAACTTAATTCTTATTCTTTCCCAAAAGCAGCACCTTCATTATGTCATGAGCATCCATTCCCGCACTTTGCTACCCAGACCTTCGACACAAGGTAACAGACAGGCTGATACAGTAGCTACAACAACACAGGCAGTGTTGCCCAACATTTTTGAGCACGCTAATCATAGCCATGCATTTTTTCATCAAAATGCTCATGCAGTACATTGCATGTTCAATATAACGAAAAGATCAGGCTAAGTCGTTGTTGTTACAACATTCCCTGATTGCCAAAAGTATTCCCTACCATCAATTGGAGCAGGAGTAAACCCTAGAAGGCTCCATAGTTGACCAACCTGGCAGACAGATGTTACCCGCTACACTCCCTTTGCAAAATTTACACTTACTTTATACGTTTTTTGACCAATCACACGAAGCAAAAGCACATTGACAGTAGTTCTATCCAACCACTATAAGCACACATACCTTTGGTTAAAACAATGTTTGCTTATTTCAAATACAATACCTGCTTGTAAGCCTTTAAACACAATGCACAGAGCTCCATTATTAAGCTTAAAACTTCCTAATATCTTGCTAGATAAACTTTTCTGTAGCTTAGGGAGTTATTCTAGACAAGTGTTAATACCCAGACCATTGTTCTATTTGTCCTTACTTTTCTAAATTTTACATAATTTTTCTGCTGACTTATGGCTACTGCTTAGCTCTAATCACAGTTCTGCTGTCTCTGAGGCCTGCCTTTTGCAGCTTTCCCAAAACCCTCTGATTTTATGGATCTCCACAGCAAGACAGCCTGTTCGTGTCCATCGCTAGCCCTGACAACGCCTTTTCCACCTGCCTAGCGGGGTTACCTATGGATGTGTGGCCAGTAACTCAGGATGCCATCCATAGGATGCAAGGTGAGAGTCCCAATGGCACATGGAAGCACAACCCTGTTCATGCCTGGGACTACAGCAGAAACTTCCGCATGCACCACTTGATCCCCAAGAGCTAGCACTCCTTGGCTCAGTAAAAATGGGTTATTGTATCAAATTTTATTACATGAGAAATGTTCTAGCATTTGGAAAAGAGGGTAGTAAATCTGGAATCGTAAATTTGAATGATAAAATCATTGGGTAGGATGTCTCCCCATACCACCCTGCATAAAGGAACCAGAGCCAGTGGTGTAATTACATATTTCACATCATTTCCTGGTCCAGTAGCCACCCTTCACAGCTCCCTCAGGGAGTGTTTCTCATTTGTGGGGACAGAGCATGGCCTGGCATGCCATCACACATTAGAGAAGGGCCATGTAGCTTGGGGAACCTTACTCTGTTTACACTCAACATTACCATGATTCATAAACAGAAGGCCAAAGCAAAAAAGTCAGCCTACCAATTTGAAGCAAGTTGTAATGACATCACCTATTGGAGCAAAAGCAAAAGACTTGCAGCCTCCCTATTGGTGCCATGGGTGGCTGCAGCCAAAGCTTTAGGGCAATTAGGTCCTAACACCTTGGTCGTTTGCTACCTCCCTTGCCTTAAATGGCCTGCTCACAGACATGGATTCCATCAGACAGGCCACCTTGCAAAATAAGGCAGCAATAAATTTCCTGCTACTGGCACAAAGTCATGCTTGTGAGGAATTAAATGCTGTGTGTTGTATGAACTTGTCTGACTATAGACGCAATCCATCAGAGTATCCAGCCATTAAAAAATGAAGTCAAGAAGATGACAGAAGAGGATGGCACAGACTGGCTCTCGGGACTCTTCAAAAGTTGGGGGTTGAAGGGATGGTTATCATATCTAATTAAAACAGGATTGTTAATTGCTGTTACAGTTTTGTTGTGTTATTGTTGTTTCCATGTTTGTGGGGGTGTTAGGTAGATCTTTTAAGGAAGTTTTTATTGTTAAACAGAAAGGGGGAGATGTGGAGACCCAGTGACCTAGTCCAGCCAGTGAGCCAGCCAGTTAGAATAGAATGCTCATTACTCAGTCTATATAAGTTGTAGTCCCCCACTGTTTGGGGTCATTGTGTGCCTACATTCGGGACCATCTGTGCTGTTGCCATCACGCGTAATAAAGGACCCTCAGATTTCACTGAAGACCCATTGCTCGCTTTTCATTTCTGCTGCTGACCAGTCACGTCACCACCTGTCCTCACAGGCAGTGGGCCGCACAGCGTGACAAATAAGATTTTTATGTTTCATATTTTAACACATAGCACAAAGACAATCTGTATTCTGCTACTAAATTAGCAAATTAGGTGAGCAGGTTTTAATATTTCAGCATTCTCCATTTCTATGCATTATATTTCATTAGTTAAAATTGAAACATGGAATAGAACTTTTAAGAACAAAAAACTCCCATGTTACCATTTACATAAGAAATTACTCAGTTTCTTTAATCTTGGATGAGTGTTGCATAGTGCTATGTTTTATAAATAATGCAGTTGCTGATCTCATTTTAAATCAGATTTCCTATGAGAAAGAAGTGTTCCTTTCACACTTAATTAACAGTTCTTATTAATAAAGTAATTCTATTTTTAGAGTTCTAAGTTTTCCTTAGATTACCTTTTTTGAGGGGATCATTTCATTATGTTTTATTGATTTTCTGTTTTTTCCTTAGTGTTACAATTCAAGCTCTAACTAAAAGAAGTCTTTCTTTTGAACTCTTAAAGCAAGAAGAAAAGAAAATTCTAAATCCTCACATCATTGTATGTTATTTTTTCTAGAACAATTTTCATCACCCAGTAGAAAGTTTAAGATGGATTATTTAAAAAATCTTCCAATTTCTTCATCTAGTGTTTATATGTTTCATCTTTATTATCTGTGTATACCATCTCTGGATATACTCATATCTCTAATAGCTCATGTTGCAGCTCAGGCCTGCAACATTATTGGTCTTATCTTCCATCTTCTTTCAAATATATATTTTTTTCACTTCTGAAGCTATATAGCAGCAAGAAGTCTCTAAAATGACCAGTAACCAATAAATCTTTGTCCAGTACAAAGGAAGGCCAAGCCCTATACTGATTAAATGATTCTTCAGATTTATTTCACCTTGATTCCAGTGTCGTAGCAAGTCATTAATTTCCACATATTATAGGACACTATAATGATGCAATCCAAATTACAGATAAAAGAAGTGAAATAATGTGTTTTCAATCTTTGGGGGCTTAATGGATCTATCCTTGTTTTGACTGCTATTTAGTCTCTTCCAGGACTACTCATCTCACTTGTATATTTCTAACTGAGGTCTTTACAGAGACTTTGCATGTTAGAGTTGCAGAATATTCAAATGTAACATTACTAAAAAATGGAAACTAAGATGAACCATGATTTCCAAACTATTTGCAATGTAATTTTCTTCTTAATTTTTTTTGTCTTTTCAAAACCCATTAATTCTTTCTCACATGGTGATAAAACACTACCTGAAAAAGACAGCTTTGGAAAAAATTGTGATGTAAAAGCCAAGAAAGTAATTTTAAAAAAATGATTCAATAACTATGGCTGGGGTAAAAGCTGATACTCCAACTCCCTCTTTGGCAAGTAAGTTTCCTGTAGTGCTTGGTTTCCCAAATTTTTGTTTCAGTAAATTCAGTTGTTTGAGGTCACACTGTCAAATTAGCTATTACTGTTTCTTGCTTCTCTTATTTAAAAATATATCTTACTCCCATCTGCTATAGCTCACTTCCTCTCAGAACTGATGGAAAGAATGGAAGAAGCAAAATTTTCTGCCAAAAATCAGAGTCCTCCTTATAATCAGGCAGTCAGATTGTAGAAGAATTAAAGTTAGGGGTGTCTGCATAAAATGCCGAGTATTACCTACAATTTATATCTGCAGAATCATTCAAGTGTCTATTATTTCTTGATGTGGGTTACCAAAGCAACTCTAAATAAAAAAAAAATGGTTTCTTGTACCGTTGGTAAAGTCACAGTCACCTTTGAAAAATCCTGAGCTTAATGCAGCAGGATTCTCATGCAGGTGGTATCAAGAATGGAAAGCTGAAGGCCTGGAGCTCTGAGAGCTGAACCATGGAATGCTACCTGCTTCTGACACCAAAGTGCGACACAGGAGTCTACAGCCTAGCTGTTTCACCATCAAGACCACACAGAACTGAGTTCTTGAGAACTACAATTCTCTGTGTTTTAGGATCTAGTTGTAATATGCTGCCCTGTGCCTGACAATACAGCAGTAGCATAGTAACAACAGAGGAGTTTCAGGTGATTTCTTTAATTTACACAGCAAATTCTGTGGCCAGGTCCTTTCTTTGAAATTATTCAATGTGGTCCTTTCTGCCCCTTGCCTGTAACTGTATTAAAGAATGCAGTTGTCTGTCTCAGAACACTGTCCAAGCCGCAGAAGGAATTTGCTATAAGTAGGAATTTGCTATAAGATAAGCCACGACAGTGCAACTTGAGATAAGCACAGATGGCACAGCTGGAGGGCCTAAGTTCAGTTACTATACAGACAAAAATTTCCCACCATAGAAAATTGTGATAAAGAAAAAAAACTGCTTACACACTCACATTATCCAAAGTTATGGTAATGGCATCTATGTGCCTGTGGATACCTGGAATTTGGACTGTAGAGAGATGATACCCCAGAAGAATTACCTGGGGTCCTCCCTATGCTGGGAAGACCAGGGTGAAGAAGGATCATTGAGATGTCACAGAACACACACAATGATGGTGTATTTCTACTTCTCTCTCTCTCTCTCTTTCTTCCTCCCTAAACCTCACCCTCCCACTTCCTTCTATCTCTCTCCCTCATTATTACTGTTAAATGAAAGCTGTACTACTGATTTTGGTAGATGGACTGTTTTGCACCTTAATTCAAGCAGAAGCATCTCTTAAAATTGGATTAAAACAGTAACATTTTTTTCTGAACTTGTGTGAAAGTGTATTCTGGTTGGGGGGGGGGGAATCCAACTTCTGTGAATTTAAGGACTACAACAGCATCTTGCATTTTTTACCTGTTTTTTATTTTCTATTGGAATTGTTTAATTTTTTTAATGTATTTTGTGAGATAGAGCAGAGGAAGTGCAATGAATGTAAAAGTGATAACAAAATACATCACTTTTTCTTTACATTCTTCATCAGAATTGCCGGAACATCTGCATACTTGAATACCCTACAGCAAAAGTGACAAATTTTTCTGACCAAGAAGCCCCTCAAAAATATTTCAGTTGAGTAATCAATGAAGATTTCTGAATTACAAATAGATGTTAGAAAGATGAATTCTATTCTTACAAAAGTCACTATAAGAAGTCTTTGTTTTCCCAAAAATGCACCTGTTATATTTTAGAAACTTTTGTTAATATTTACAAGTTATTCCTCAGTTTTTCCAAGATAGATTTATTTATCCCTGGATTGTTTGCTTAACTGCATGGAGATACTTGCCTAGTAATGACAATTATACCTTTTCTAAACACAAATAATTAAAGCAGTGAGAGGTATTCAAAGCACACAAAGTAAGGTTCTAAGTTATATATTTAATATAATTGGCTTACATTCCCTAAACTAAACCCTAAGCATTCAGTCATGAGGCATATGGTGCTCTAGTGAAAAAATCAGAAACTATTAATTTAGATTCCTGCTCTGAAGGAACCTTTTGTTTTATGGCTAAAAAGGGAGACATGGCTTCTAACTACACTCTAAAATTAGATATTTAATACTATTGCCAGAGTTCACTTTCAGTGAAGCATTTAATTAAATGCATTCTTCAGAAGAAATAATTATTTCATAGTTTAATTTTATATATTTTTTTTCTGCTTAGAAATACATTTCTATTTCCTGAAAAATAGATTTGCCATGATTTAATCCTAGCCTGAAACTAAGCCCCACACAGTCACTCACTTGTTTCCCCCAGCCAGTGGGATGGTGAGGGAATCAGAAGAGTAAAAATGAGAAAACCCATGGGCTGAGAAAAAGCAGTTCAACAGGTAAAGTAAAAACTACACAAGCAAAGCAAAACAAGGAATGACTTTTGCTCATTCCCCAGAACAGCCATAAATAATGGTGATTTGGGAAGACAAACCCCACGACTCCAAACTTTCTCCCACTTCCTTCTTCTCACCACAATTCTATGTGCAGAGCATGAAGGCATATGATCTGGAAAATCCCTGTGGTCATTTAGGGTCTGTTGTCCTGGCTGTGTCCCCTCCCAGCCTGCTCAAAGCTGGGGTAAGAAGCAGAAAAGGACTTGGTTTTATGGAAGCTCTGCTCAGCAAACATTCCTGTTATCAACACTCTTTCCAGCACAAATCTAAAACACAGCCCTATACTAGCCACTGCGAATAAACTTAGTTCTATGTCTGCCAAAACCAGCACAAGCATAAAAATTAACTAGGACCTGTGTTCTATTTTAAGCTGTCTCTGCTATTGAAATTTAAAAAATTATTTATTATACTCAGATTTAGTAACTGTAGACATCCAGACTAATTTGAGTAAAGTATTTCAATATAGTATCAACCTACTGTGACTATTTGAAAAAAAAGAAGCACTAGAATATTAGAATATCATATCTGGTTGCATCTAGTATATTACATGACCCATTTAAATATGCTTTTAAAAAATCCCACAGAATATACATTATTTTTTCTCATCAATGTGGCCCCACACAAATATTTTAAAGAAAATATATTGAAATTACCCATTACAATTACCAGAATCTCTAATTGCTGTTTTGCAATTTTCACTAACCTTCTTACCAGGTTCATAGAAGCACAAAAAACTGGCAAAATAATTTAAAGTTTTTGTCAGCTTCTTGCTGAATTATTGCCACACTTATTTTATCTAACTGAAAGCATTTGGAAACTCGAATGCAAAACTTTGGAAATGTGGAGAACACAGCATCAATCCCTTTTACACACTGATGTTATTTTTACTGGCCAGTGAAAACATTAACTGTATTTTTAAGGCTACTAACGTCATACTGAATAAAAAATGTTGACGTATTTTGGGACTTAGAGGCCAGTTTAGAGCTTGATTCCAGGAGTATTTAGAACATATGTGCATATAAAGCATGGGCAGAGTGATCAACTTATGGACCTGACTTCAGCTCTTAAAATTGAAAAAATGGCAGAGATGTTATCCACACATGCATACTCTCCAGGTTACTTTGCTAATGCAGCTTCTGCCATGAGCAGGTAGAGTTTACAAACTCAGAAGTATAAAGGAACTAACAACTTCTGTGCAAGGGATGGTAAGGAGAACAAGCTACTGGGTTAAGTGTCAACATGCCCAGCACTGCCACTGAGCCTCTGCTGGCAAGGCAGCTCTCAGCTGGAATGGAAAGGGCACAGATCCCACTGCTCCTGAAGACATTTGATGCTGCTGTTGACATCTCTTGTTTTTGGTACCAGGATTTTCTGAATCATCAGGTCAATGATTGTCCTCCTGAATCCTTGACTTTCTGATTAACCCTGTTTCAGCAATCTTACCTCTGCCTTCAGTTTTGCTGTCCTTACCTTGCACAGGTCTTCAAAATTTCTCACAGCTCATCCTTACAACTTAGCAACGTAAGAAACCTGAGAAAAGGTTATGTGTATGAATCAAAACTAGACTGTGGATGAAATTCGATGAAGAAGGGAACTGAGAGATTAAAACTAGCACATTTAAATGTTATAAATGGAACTCCGCAACGAGTTAAGTTGCCCAATTAGAATTTATTAATTACAGCAAGCATAGGTAATAAGCAAAGCAGCGCTGGGCGATAGGGGAGTCCAACTCCACCAACTGCCACACCCAGTGTCTCACAAGTCCCCTTTTTATACTAGTCCATTTCCGTAGACATGTTCTTCCCTTGGCGCATGCTCCAGTTGTTGCTAGGGGTTCGTCTTCTACCCCCTGGTAGTCACTGGATGAAGGCTTGAAGTCTTTCTCAGGCCTGTACTCTTGACCTCGGAGCTCTTGCCTTCCTTATATGGGGTGGTGTTTGGCTGGTTTCTGTTTCTCGGCTGGCTCTTCTTAGTTCCTAAAACTTTAGCCTTTCGCGTGGTTAGTATTTGCGCAATACATGGTTGAATTATAGCAAGCAATAGTAACTGATATATTATTTTTAGGTTATGTGGTATTTCTTAATCATATGGTTGACCATGTATTTCTTAATCACAATCATATGGTTGTCTACATCGAGGTTTAGTGAACAGGGCTATCCGTTACATTAAAGTTCACTAGGTAGTAGTATTGGTGAGTTATCATTTCTTGTAGAGGTACTGCACAGCCTGATTCCAGGGTTGCCATAATTTAAAACTGTTGGCTCTTTCTGAAAGGACAGGCAAAACTAACAAGGAAGGTTCATCATTAGACACATTTTCTGTTCAGTTTCAAAAATTCTACAAAAATTCTGACTTCCCAGACTGAATCTTGTATTCTTCACCAGATAACAGCCACAGGTTCTTCATTACCTTCTAAGTCTACTCTTACTCCTTTTAGCTCAACTGCACCTGCATAAAACTCTGTAAAATCAAGACTGACTTTGCAGCCCAGGCCTGATGAGTGATTGTCCTGGTTTAGGGCAAATTTGGTAGAGAACCTCCAAAGGAGGGCCCCTCCGGAAAGCAAACCCACACGGCCCCTCCCCCCAACTGGTTTGGGAAGAATCCCTTGGAGAGAAGTGGAAAGAACCTGTTTATTTGACACGCACAGCACCCCCAGCACACAAAATGAACAATACCAGATGACACCGCTCTGAGAAAGATGACAAAATCAGAAAGTCTCTTTCGTGGGTGGTTGCTTTGTTCTCAGTCCCTCTGGCGCTGGGGCAGCTGCTGCAGCCAAACGGTGCAAACCCTTGGTGTTCCCAGGTCCCAGTCCGGAGCAGGTTCGAGATGGTCACAGAAACAGGAGAGGAGAAACAGTCCAGGAAGGAATTTGGACTGTTTACCTAAACTAGCTAATAAGCAGAGGCCAAAGCAGAGCAGAAGCGAGAGCAGAAAGAGAGCAAGCAAAGCAGCAAGCCGAAAGCAAGAAGCAAAAACAGCCCTATGTACTGCCTGTCTCTGCGTCCCTGATAAGAGAAACCCAAAGAAAACTCCACTCTTCAGAGCCGGTCTTAAAGGCACAGAACATATGAATGGGGATACAAGCATCATAGCGTCACCCCAGGACACCAATATAGAAATAGAATATTCCTTTTGATTTCCACTTTGGCTATTGGTTATAGCCATCCTGTCCCAGGAGCCAGTACAGCAAATATCACAGACAAGCTTCTATCATGCAAGATTATCCTGTGATGTAGTGTAACAGTATGAAGAAGAACACAAAATCCACAAGTCATAGAGAGGTATTTCTCCCCCTTCTCTCCCTCATATCATAATTTACACCCTGAGTGGCAGGGAGGGATAAGTATGATATCATATTTTCATATTTTTCTTTCACTTCTTCAGTAGACTTGCAAGAAGCAAACCCCACTTATGGTCTGATCTATCTTCCTGTGCTGCAATCACTGAGTTATAGTAAGATGCCAATCACACTGTGTGTCATCTCTCTTCTGAGATTTCTTTTTCAGCAGTGTCTCCTTCTGAAAAGTTCTTCGAGTTATTCGTCTTGGGAATAGTTTTGCTTAGGTCAACTGAACAATTTAAAATGTAACAAAGGCATATATGATCTTGCCAACTTTGCATGAAAACATTCTTGACAAAAACTGGTGTCTATTTCCTGTTAAGATGCATTGTTATTACAAGCCTCTCAGCTATAGGTTTTGTAATTTACTAATCTTGAATGGATTTTGATTCATGTTTAGCCAATAAAAATAATTTTAAACTTTGCTTAGGGAACTATTGGTCTGAACAATCCAGTGTGTGATTGATTTTATTTAAAAAGTGGAAAATAGCTAAATGCATGCCATCTCATGAAACTGGATTTGGTAAAAAATTTCATCAGCAAGCCATCAAATTATATAAGATTATTTTATAAAGCAATGTAGAAAAATGTTGCTATTTTAAATAACGCAATATATTAATCTGAATTTTCTCCACTGAAAGGCATATGCATGGAGGATTATTTTTTCCTTTGGGTTTTTTGAAGAGATCTCTCTTACAAGCTTAAATGAATTAGACTTTGCAATATTATAGTGAAAAAAAAAATTCTTTTTTTAATTTCATAGTCCAGTGAGATTAGATCTACTATGTTAAGTTGGAATCTGCCTAAATAGATGAAAAACAAAACCTGCTGAAGAATGTATTTGAACATTTCCTTTGTGACTCTTGATTGAAAACCATACATATATATATATATATATATATATATATACATATATATATATATATATTTAACTTTTACATACATATAAAAATTATATCTAAACTTTTGATGAAGAGTTACCCATCCTTAAGCTAGTTCTAGAAAGCATATACTTGTGCAGCCAAGTTTTCCCTACACCGGCAAAATTAGATTTATACTAAAGAGTTTCTTCTTTTTTGTTTTGTTTTAGTTTTTGGTTTGGTTTGGTTTTGGTTTTTTGGGGGTTTTTTTTGGTTGATTGCTTGGTTTGATTTTGGGTTTTTTGATCTTTTTTAATCTGTCCGAAAAAATCAAGACCCTTAGGAAAGTAAAATGTTTTAGCATTCAAAAATCCCACTATTAGTAAATAAATTATCCTTAAATTAATAAAAAGGACAAATTTCCAGGGAATCAAAAGCAAATTTCCTTGTAAAAATAAATATACAGCAATTTCAGTATTAAAAATTTCAATAACTCATAGCAGATAGTTCTTTAACTGTACTTTTTAGTACTTTAGTTTTAGAATATCATAAGAAAATTGAATTTCCATAAAATTACTTAGAAATACTTTATAAAGAAGATTAATCAAGGAAATCATAGTACTCCCTATGCAGAAAAAAGTTATCAACTTTCTACAAGACAAAATATGTCTCCCTTTCTGAGTCATTATCTTTTTGATGTGTAAAATTATTTGTCTAAAAGTGAGCTGAGGTAAAATACTCCAGCACTGCAGAAGAAATTTGTTCAAATTAGAAGTACCTCAAAAATACAAGCAAAAACACTGCAATCATTTTATAACATCTCTGAACCTCATTCTTCCTAGTAATTTCCAGCCTCATTATCCTAGTACTAAGATTTTTGTCTCATCTTTTTTTTTTTTTTAAGTTAAGATTTTTTGTGGTAAACTTCTTTCTTGGAAAATTATGTTGCCTAAATGTAAGCTGTGGAAAATATAACTAGGTACTTTATGAAAGAAAATATGAAAAACATTTCTAATGAGGTTTGTTGTGTAACCTTATAGTAGAACAGAAAAAGTATGCAAATTTTCTGAAATGCACTTTCTTCACAGGTTTGGTCACATTCAGTTTGCATTGATTCATAACAAGGTTATCTGAAAAACCCTCATGTTTTGTTTGTTTGGGTCTTTTTTTAGAAAATGCTGCCAATTTCGTACTTTTCTTCCAATACATGGTTGTATCCTAATATTTGTTAGATACTATTACAATTGGAAATTTTGATCTATGCTAGGCTTTAGCAATGTTCCACAAAACTGCACTGTTATTCTGCTGACTAAGAGCCCATGATCTTTTTGTAGGACTGTGCTTTCTATAGAGACTGTAGCCAAGTAATGCAGGCACTGCCCTGCTCCAGTGATAGAAAAACAATGGACTGAGTAGTTAGTAGGGAAAGTTCTGGTCCTAGACCTCTAAAACAGAAGTATGAACTCAATTTTACCTTCATTTTTAGTGAACATTAGGTCAAAAGCAAACTAATCAAGCATCTGAGAACAGTATAGCACAAAAGAATGCAGAGCACTTATCATTGTCATCTATCCTCCCAGTGATCGTAGAAGAGAAACACAGGAAGGGGATTTAAGGTTAAATATTATTAGCTCCTTTTTGTGGAGAAGTAATCACTCCTGTGAATTAAAAAATAACTTTTAACCCCAGCCTAGCAGTAAATTTCACCAATCATTGTATCGGGTTTGACTTCCTATATCACAGTTCAGATGTCAAACATCTTTAACATTTTTAATTCCAACATTTTCTAGCTACTAAAATTTTGGGCCTTCCTCAATTACGTACAGCATATGATAAAAAAAAATCTAATACTAGAGAAGAATTTACATTGAAGTTTAATAACATATCTTATAAATTAAAACCCTATAACACCTCTAACATTTATCTCCCTTTTTTTCAATTCATTGTCCCTAAGTGCCTCTTTCCTCTTCCTTTTCTATTGTGGTGAACATGTGGTTTTAAATATTGTTTACTATTAAATAAAGATGTGGTGTTTTGTTTTGTTTTGTTTTTCAAGCTGGCATGGGAAATTCTTGGTTAGTTTAGAGCATCATCTTTTTATAATTCGAAGCAGCATCTAGAGGTACCCTATGTGGGGTGGGGCCTTTCATTATTCTGAAGGCTAATATATTTGCTGTTACATGGTTTAAATATGTATGAAAGTTGTGCATCAAAATCTTCTATTTGGATCTGTCAGCTCATATGATCTTTATGAAACAATAGTCCACTGTCTTCAAGAAAGCTTGAAGTTCAAAATGGTTTCAAGAAAGGTGAACAAATCTACAAAGATTAAATTTAAATATGTGTTTATTTAATAGACAAATAAAAAAAATAAAATTTGTGCCCTGTACAGCTAAATGAGTACTGTAAGTTTCTTTTCTACACAACCAACTTCATCATGGTGACAAAACCCTGCTTCACATCAGGTTCTCCACCTGGAATAACTTGTTTTTATTATTCTCTAGCTATCATACTGAATTATCAAATTGATTGAAATAAACATGCCAAAATACAAACCATTTAGATTTTTTTAACCTAAACCCACTTTTTTACGGCTGTCCTCAAACAGATATATACATGTGCCACGTGTCAAGGTAGTCATTAGCACTCAGATTGTGTTACATGTGAAGGAGGAAAAAATTATTCCTGTTGTGCCATTCTCTCATCTTGGTGTTTTGGTCTTGGTATTTTGGTCTTCAGCACTTCAATAAAAATACTGCCTGGAATTCCTCTTGAATTTTGAAAAAAACCAGCTTTCATTTTGCCTTATAAAATAACTTCCCCTCCCCCAATATTTAAATGAAGAAAAATGCAACTTTGTAAATAGAGATGTTAGAATGTCCATTGAATTATCAAAATATGGGAAAAGAGAAACACCTGTTTTCCAAATAGCTTTTCAGAAACACATTACAGTGATATCTCAGAACAAGAGAAAACCTGTGCACTGCTGGCATAACAGTCATTCAGTTAATTTTCACTTTTTACTTGAAACAGCTTTACTTTCATGTCTTCATAGACATTTAAAAAAAAACCTAAATTAAACAGGTCGGATTAGCACTATACTGAAGATTTAGTTTCAAGATAGTGTATTCTTCCCAAAAAAATGCTATGAATACAGCTGAAGTGACACGATATCCAAAATGAAAACTGAAACAAAAAACTGTATAGTTGTTGGCACAATATGTTGACAAGAAGCATGGCGTAGCTTTAGAATAAATTGAACTGTCTGTCAGTTACAAGATCTTATGAAATCATTATGCAAAGGTTTCCAAAAAAACCAACCCCAAAATGGACAAGTTTAATCAAACACAGAATCACAGAATCAGTTAAGTTACAAAAGACCTCTGAGATCATGCAGTTAAACCTATGAATCAACACTGCCATATCAACTAGGCCATGGCTGAAAATGCCACATCCAGTCTTTCCTTAAACATCTCCACGGATGATGACTTCATCACCTCCCTGGGCAGCCCATTCTGATGTCTAGTCTCCCTTTCTGTATTAGGTTGGACATTAGGAAGAAATCCTTCCTAATGTCTAATCTAAGTCTACCCTGGAGCAGCTTAAGACTGCGTCCCCTTGTCCTTTTGTTCGCTCCCTGGAAGCCACTCCCACCTGGCTTACAACCTCTTTCTAGGCAGTTGTAGAAAGCAATATGTTAAGGCTCCTTTTCTCCAGGCTGAACACTCCCAACTCCCTCAGGTGCTCCTCATCAGACTTATGCTTCAGACCCTTCACCACCTCCATTGCCCATCACTAGACAGGCTTCAGCCCCTCAATGTCTTTGTTGTCACACGGAGCCCAAAACTGAACACAGGATTCAAGGTGAGACCTCAGAAGCGTCCAACACAGGGGGAAGGCTTTTGCCCTGCTTCTGCTGCCACACTGTTGTTGATAAAGGCCAGGTGCTGTTGGTCTTCTTGGCCACCTCGGCACAGCTTGTTAGTGTTCATCTGCTGTTGAGCATCATCCCCAGGTTCCTTTTCTGTTAGGCCACTTTCCAGCCACTGTGTCCCAAACCAGTGTCTTTTGGTTTCCAATATGATCTGACTGAATGTGGCCTAAATAGTTATTTTGAGAGAGTTTTGGAATGTCAGTTTTCATGTGTCAGTAGCTCCCTGTAGCATGGAAACATATGAGCCTTAGAAGAATTTGGAAAGCCTTGCAATGACATGATGAATATTAGTTAGTGGTTAAGACACTTGACTGCATGACAGGTTAGCATTATACTGTGGGAAGAGATCCCAGAGAAAAGAAAAAGTTGAATTTATAACTGTACCCAAGTTAAGGATAAAAAAGTGAGTTACCCTCGTGTCGCGTTTTTCATAAATTGGATTGTTCTGCTTCCCCCTTGTGTTGTAATGGTTCTGCCCTGGTTCTCCCTCCCCTCCCTGCTGCTGTCTGTTGTCCTAACTCCTCCCCTTTTGCCATGGTATTTAATGTATCCTTTCCCAAACCCCTCCCCAGTGCCCTGCCAGTCACTCTCTGCTCCCACCTTTTTCTCTACAAGCTTCTAGCGGGAGCACTGAGTGATTGGCTTGGGAGCTGGGGCCCCTCCTTTAGGTTGTTCCCATTGGTGCTTCCCTTATGTCATACATTTGTATCCGCCTCCCCTCTGGATTCCCATTCATCCAAGGACTGGTTCCTTCAGTAAGTGTGAGCACATAAGCTGTAACTCCTGGTGTTTGTGTGGGAAGATGTTTAACATGCAAAATTATTAATAGAATGTTGGACTTCAAACGTTTCAGTTATGTCTGGATGCTATAAATTATAAGATAGTACTCAAAAGTCAAAAAAGCATGAAACCTTTCTGACTGTTAAACTTCTTGAGGAATCCGTGATAGCTCAGATGCTGATTTTAAATCACATACAGAACTTTCACTTATGCTTAACTGCAGGTATTCCCCCATTTTAACAAATATTCTGTCTGAGACATCACAGCAGGTATACAAACGTGATATTCCTCTACGACATAATGAGTTAGTGCTTGCAGGAAAGAGTGGCAGATGGCATATGGCTGAGCTAACAGGAAATGTGAAAAGTGTAGAATATTCCATAAAGAGAAACACTTTGTAGAAGAAGGCAGTTGTTAGAATGAAAAAAACCCCAAACATTTAAGGTTATCTCTCTGGTCGTTTTAGAAGAAAGTTTCCAACCCAAATTAGGCTACTGACTTGGAGGAGTGACCTTCTAGCAGAAATAATTTTTTGAGGTGCTGGAGTGTATCCAGAGAAGGAAATAGAGCTGGGGAAGGGGCTGGAGCACAAGTCCTGTGAGGAACAGCTGAGGAGCTGGGTATATTTAACCTGGAGAAAAGATGTAACTGGGGGCTCTTACTGCTCTCCACAATGAATTGTAAGGAATTTGTAGGAAAGTAGGGGTCAGCCCCTTTTCCCAAGAAACAAGTGACAAGATGACATGAAATGGCTTCAAGTTGCACCAGGACAGGTATAAATTAGGTATTTGGGAAAAAAGTAATGGAATGGACTTTAAAGCATCAGAACAGGTCGCCCAGGGAAGTGGTGGAGACACTGTCCCTAGACACTTCTAAAAAATATTTGGGTATGGCACTTGAGAATGTGCTGGACACCGTCATAGTGCTTGGTTGATGGTTGTGCTTGATGATTTTAAAGGTCTTTTGTAGCCTGAATGATTCAATAAATCTATGAATTTATGAGTGTTAGTTTTTATTCAATGTGATAGGAAGATTTCTTAATGTTAACATTTCTTGCTCTAAGAGCAGGAGTACTGCCTAATAGATAGATAGAACAATAGATGAAACACTCAGCTGAGTCCAATCAAAAATGTTGCAAATTGAAAGAATGTTTAAAAATACTGTGATTTTTTTTTGTGTTTGAGTTTTTTTGGAGGGTGGGGCTGTTGATATATTTTAATCCCTCTGATATTTCTGTACAACTGAAATATCCAGCATCTTTCCTAAGGTTAGTTGTTAAACATCTCCTCTATCAAAGAAACCTGTCTGGAGATATCCCTGCCAGGATTCAGATCTCTTCCTACCTGAGTTATATACTACAGAATGAATGGGCTCAGTTTCTACAAACCAAAGAAATAGACAGAAAGAAAAAAAGTACAGGAAAAGAAACAAATTAACAGGAAACGCCGCTAGCAGAAGAAAATGACTTGCAGAATTAGGTTTCTGACTCAGACATCTAGAAGCTTTCCAAACTCATAAAAATGTTACTTGCATGATCAAGGGAACTTCAGCAGTAGCTGAGGCAGAGGCTGGAAAGAGGTGAGCAACATAAGCCTGTCACCTGTGAGTCACTAGGTCAAATTCAGCTGTCGTTAATACCAATGAAAAGTAATTAGGATGACTGTAAGATATGTTATTGATCTCTAACTCCATCAGAAGAGTGATCCACAGAAGCAATTCTTTTTTTCAAGTTAGTTTCTTAATCATTAAATAAACCTTACCTGCAGATATAAGACCTGTGGGGAGACATCGTGAGGAAACATGTTTCAGCTGCTTCTGTTCAAAATGATATGTTGTTGGTCTTCCATAAACACGTACACAACACTTAATTTAGTGGATTTTGTTTATTTATTTCTCTTCAAGTGGATAACTTTCAGGTTTCACATTAATAGATTTTGATGCAGGTGTGGTGTTTTGTTGTTGTTGATGACATTGGTTTTTTATTTCTATGTTTTCTTTTTTTTTGTCTCTTGTGTATTTTGTCATAGATAGAACAATAGATGAAACACTCAGCTGAGTCCAATCAAAAATGTTGCATATTGAAAGAATGTTTTAAAATACTGTGATTTTTTTTTTTGTGTTTGAGTTTTTTTGGAGGATGGGGCTGTTGATATATTTTAAACTTCTGTGTACCAGGATTTGAAGCCATATTTTATCCTCCAAAATTTTGCTGAACAACAATTAGATTTTTTGGCAGAATATACTTACTCTAGCAGAATAAACAAATATGAAGCAAGAATCTTAATTCCATGATTCCCTTGCAAATATCAAACTTCTTATTTATTTGATTTACATTTATCTTTATCTATCATAAAAATGTGGAAAAATTGCAGCTGCATCTATACTACCTTGAAAACATGGTGGAGATAGGAAGACAGAGGCGTAAAAGCAACTAACAGAATAAGTAACCTATGCTATATTTTACAGTATTTTACATCATATATTTTCAGTAGCAAAGTGATGAGGTACAGTCTAGACCAACAGCAGTGAGGTGAGCTAAAAACTGGCTGAACTGCCTATCTCAGGCAGCTGTGATCAACAGCACAAAATCCCTAGTATCCTAGTGACTGGTACCTGAGGGCAAAACTGTTAACCTTTTCATAAAGGATCTGAATGGTAGCATACTGTGCATCTTCAAGGGTTTTGCAGATGATACAAAATTGGGAGTACCTTATTACCACCTGAAGGTCATATTGCCACCCATACCATGGAGAAACGGGCTGACAGGGACCTCATGCAGCTCAGTGAGGAGATGTGAAAAGTCCTGCCCCTGGGAAGGAGAAAGCTGACACCAGCAGAGGATGGGGCCTCCCCAGCTGGAAAGCAGCTGGAAAGCAGCTGGAAAGCAAAAAAATTACCTGAGGGTCCTAATGGGCAACAAGTTGACCATGAGCCAGCAACATACCCTTGTGGTTCCCTCTGAAGATCAGGAAGCCCTATTTTACTCTGTGGGTGACTGAGATTTGGCACAGGTTGCCTAGAGAAGCTGTGAAATCTTCCTCCTCGGAAATCTTAAAAATGTGAATGGACATAATCCTGGGAAGTCTGCTCTAGGCATCTCCCTGCTTTGAGCAGGGATTCAGATAATTTGTTTCCCAGAGGAGCCTGCCAATATCATCTGTTCTGTGATACTGATTTTATACCGTAATATACTGATTTTATACCATAATATGTTGACATAAATATGGGTGAAAGTGTTTGCACTGTATGTTTGCCAATCACTTATTTTCTGTTTGCTCTGATATTTCTGTACAACTGAAATATCCAGCATCTTTCCTAAGGTTAGTTGTTAAACATCTCCTCTATCAAAGAAACCTGTCTGGAGATATCCCTGCCAGGATTCAGATCTCTTCCTACCTGAGTTATATACTACAGAATGAATGGGCTCAGCTTCTACAAACCAAAGAAATAGACAGAAAGAAAAAAAGTACAGGAAAAGAAACAAATTAACAGGAAACGCCGCTAGCAGAAGAAAAGCAATTCATCTGAATGAAAATTTATTCTGTATGTATTATAGGAAAAGTTACAGTAACTAATTTTTAATTCATTATTGTCAAACTGTGCTCAGTGTTTAGACTTGTGTCTTTTAACAGTTATCACAACTGTTCAGTGGAGATAGTATTAATGTCTTCTCCCTTTTTCTTCTCTCTTTTTCTGATTCGTTGAAAGAACTCATTCTGCTCGTGTATGTATGTCTAACTACTTATCTATCTACCTACTTATATTTTCCTTGATGGCATGAGAGTAGGTTAGAGACTAATATTTCTGAACCCCTGAGGAAAACATACAGAATTATGCCTTCTGTATGCTGTATTTTCTCTGCTGAATACATCCCTTATTTTTGAACTTTGTCATATGTGATTATCTTCTGACATGGTTGTAGCGGATGCTTTAAAATGCTTTGAAGAAGTGCAAGATAAATGCTTAAATCTATGTGAAAGGCAAAAGTTAGAGGGGTGAGTAAGATGGTTATCTCACAGAAAGAGTATGGAGCTTTCCATGTAAGATCTCAACATATTCTGTATGACTTGTCTTACTGACGGCTGATAGTAAGGCTAGACATTACACATAGGAACAATCAGCTATATTTAACCTGAGACAATTATGTAATGAATAAATATATCATGACATATTTTAAGAAAAGTGCTTATCTACACAATGATTGCCAGAGCTAAGCATGACAAATTCCAGCACTAAGTTTGGCTTTTTTATGTTATGATGTTTGAGTTTGCGGGTTTTTTAAATTAAAGTCGCAATTCTAGATGCATTTTTTCTGTAAATCTTAAAATCAGACTTCTCATAAATTCCAAAAGTAATTGGAAAGAAAATATATTCACTTGCACACTGGTTAACCCTCACAGATTGCTTATCTCTGTAATGCTAGTCTTTCAGTTCTTTTCAGTTCACTGGTCCTTCTTTCTTCTCCAAAAAGCAGTAATAATCTCCTCCTACTTGAATATATACTATTTGACAAAAGTACTGGGAGACAGAGTAGGCACCCAAATTTCCACAACTAAAGAAAAGGTGAGATAATCATTAAAATGATTAGCAAAACTAATTATTTCACTCACAAGACAAATTGAAAGGGAGAGAGAAAGGAAACAAAAGGAAAAAGGAAAAATAAAAAAAAAGAAACAACACTGTCATTACTGATGGATATGTTAATTATAAATTTTTTGTGAATTTAAATTGGATTTTCTTAAGTCTGTCATGTACAAGTTGTATTTTCACAAGGAGGGAGACACGTCTCTGTATCCCCTGTCTGCAATTACGAACACACAATTTGTATCCTATGGGGTCATGTAGAGTATAATTCCATCTCCTTAAAGAAATACAGAAATATTTATTAAATACAGTGGAACACTGAATCTTTAATATCAGCCCAAATATTAATAATTGTCATAATTCTTTATGATTTGATATATTATCCCATAGAAAAGGTCTAATCTCTCTTCACAGAACTATTCTACAGAACTTCAGCTCAACATAGAGTGCAGCTTTGTGCTTAAAGCATTAACAGAGACAACTTTAAATCCCGTGTCTGTAGGATTTATAAGCAGAAATTGGAAATATCATCTCTTACCTCTTGGGAGTACCCTAAGATGTATAAGGCCATTGACTATTCAGAAGCAGAATTCGTCTCACGTTTCTTATGTTGAAACAATTCTGCTTTGTAGAAAACATTTTAATAGTCACAGATAGTAAGAGCCTAGAGAGAGGGGGAGGGAGATTAAAATTCAACCTGGTGGGAGACCATGAAGCAGGACATCTTATTCAGGCCTTGCTGGTATGCATTAAAAGGTATTCTTTGAATATAGAATTATTAGAGCTCAGGATGTCATTTGAAATATAAATGTATGTAGGACAATAATGAAGTTTTTACAACAGTGTGATTAATATTGCCTTTGAAATTTACTTCTCTAAGTAGATCTGAAAAAAGAAATGGTGTAGAGTACTTTTTGCAAAAAAAAAAAAGAGGCAATGTGATATGACCCATATTACAAAAGGAGTAATTTATATTAGACTAGGAATGTACAAGACATTCAAACTACTATGTTAGTTTTTGTGGGGTTTTAGGTTGGTGATTGTTTTTGGAATGCTTGACCTTCATGTTGATCAAGAATCCAGGAAAAAAGCTGAAGCAACTTCTAATCCATCTCAGGAAAAATAAATAAGTAAATAAGTAAACAAGTAAATAAACAATGTAAATGTCTTATATGAGAAAATTAATTGGGGGGTGAATAAACACTCATATAATTTTTGCTTAGGAGGTGAGTAAATTTTGAATTACTATGGTTGTTGCACAGATTTTTTCCATAGTAAGTATTTTGTATTTGGCTTTTTTAATAGAAAGAAATATGAGAAGAAGCCAATACTCCAATACTCCTGATTCTTCTTTGATTAACTATTTAGGATTCAAAAAATGTATTTCCACTTAATTTATTATAAATTCATCCTTTATCAAAAAATGCTGCTGGGGAGCAAATTTTCTTTGGGTAGTTGGTTTGCCAATTTAAGATTTCTTGGCTTATACACCAATTAATGTGGTTGGTTGCAGTGCTGGCTAAATGCCAGTGCACCCGCTAAAATATACTTACTCACTTCTTACTGTGAGATAGGATTAAGAGGAGTAGAAAGCAGGTTCAAAGCTTTTAAAGGATATAAAGAAAAGTTTATTAACAGAAACTAAAATAATAAGAAGAATCAGAATAAAACTTTTAGAATTCTCCTACCCCATAACTTTTTTTTTCTCACTAACAAGGTACAGAAACTATTCAGTCAGTTTATTACTTTTAGAATAGTTTTCAGTTCACTTAGGGAGAGGAGTCCCTCTTCTTAATTTATGGAGACTTGTACACAAGAAAACAGTTCTCTCATGGCTTTTAACTTACACAAATAACAAGTGCCTAAAAAATCAGCAATCATGAAGTTCCTCACATTTTCACAGCTCTTCCTAGAGCTGTGTTTATGGGAGATGTCAATTTTTGGGGTACTATTTTAAAGATGAGTTGTATAAGAGCAAAGGTTTTCTTTATTTGTCTCTGAGAACAAAGGTTTTCTTCTTTTCCTAGGGCAAAGGGTCTTTATCACTCTATCTCTGTTCAAACTTCTTATAGGATCACAACTATCTTAACATCTGGTCACTTTAGCTTTACTCATACCTACAATTTGAAAACTTTGTCTCTCCATACCGTTATGAGTTACATAGAAAAAGAGAAAAATTTATGTATCAATTACATTCTTCTCCACAGATTTTCAAGAGGATTTCAGTTCCAAAATCAAGGCATCTCCTCATCCCTCCTATCTGGGACTTGACTCTTCAATGACCTTCAGTGTCTTCATGTTGTTTTTCTGTTTGTTCTCATTCTGTCCTTTTCTCAAGAGAGAATTGATGTTTGTGGGTCTCATCTGTGCACTGAAAGAGTTAATATCACATGCAAGCCTACAAATGGTCGTGTGTTTCTAATGAGCAGTGGCAGAGCTGTTTATGGTGGAAGATTTCTTTGGTGGCTGCGCTGCAGGACGGAGGCTGGAATCTCAGCAGCCAGGCTAGAGCACAGCTGCAGCAGCACACCAGGAGCTGATCGCTTCTTCCGCCCTTGCCTGGTGGTTGCAGACAAACCTCAAAGGCAGCAGAATCTTAGCCCAGCCAGCCCAGTCTCAGCTGCCCCTGGGGCCTGGTGGACCCAGCTCAGCCTGGGTAGGTGATGGGACAGAGCTTAGTAGCAGCAAGATGTTAGCAGCAGCAGCTGCAGCCCATGCCCGGCCTTGGCCCCACAGCCTCCCCTGATCGGCCCGGCTACCAGTGGGGCCTGGCCCCACGGCAGAGCCTGCCTGGCCCAGCCTGGCCAAGACAGGGGTTCAGGGTGGCCTTATTACCTGCTCTCAGGCCAGAAGAAGAAAGAGAATTCCCAGCAGTTTCCATTTTTAACATATGTGTTCAGAAGCGTGTTCGCACAGAGGTGTGTTCAGGGTTTTAGTGGTTTAACAAAGTATCAATATTCAGAATGACTCACTGATTAGTTTTATCAGGCACAGAGGAAGCTCTCAGCTGACATATGTCACAGACATATTTTATGAAAAATCCTTTCATTAGGATCTTTTCTCCTGAGAAGCTGAGAAGCTTCAGCTTCTCCATGTTTTGCTGTTTTGGAATGTGATCTGGAGAATTGTTTAGCCAGCATCTGAAATTGTTTTTACTTGATGACCAATGACAGCCACCTGTGTCGAGGCTGTGAGCAGTCATAAGATTTTATTACTATTCCTTTCTATTCCTTGCTAGCCTTCTGATAAAATAATTTCTTCTGTTCTTTTACTAGAGTTTTAATATATCATTTTCTTTTAATATAATATATATCATAAAATAATAAATCAGCCGTCTGAAACATGGAGTCAAGTTTCTCATCTCTTCCCTCTACCTGGGACCTTTGCCAGCACCACCACAAGCTGCTCCTCTCAAAAAAACCCCCACTTCCAGGGTGGCTCCAATGATAAAACCAGCACAAAAATTCTTAGAGTATTTGTTTCACTCTCTCTCAAAAAAAGTCTAAAATAATCTGATCTTCACACAGAAAATCTTGTGGGTTACATTAAGGAATAGAATCATCTATTACTCTCTCTGTGTTATTCCAATATATGTAAGTAAAATACCTTCTCTTTTCAAGATATGCTTTAAGAAAATCTTCATTTATTGTGGGCAATGTAATTTTGTAAAGGACCTTCATCTATAAGGACTGCTGAACACAGAAATCTTGCTGTGGGCTGTATTGATTTCAGGTGGCTATAGCTTTCATTTGGTGTGCTGGAATTTGAAATAAAATTAGTTTAGTTTAGGGTGATAAAAGTCCATGTTGACATACAGTTCACAAAACCAGTGCCTGATGAAAAGTATAGGAATAACAAATCTTATGCAAATAAAATCATTAGTCAAAATTTACTTAAAGACAGTAAAAATCTGACAGAAATATCCTTGATGGGATATAAATATATATATGTATCTCCAGTTTTCTTATAAGTTGGATGGTTTTGCAATGTTAATTGCATTCACCTGTTTAGAAGCATAAATGACTGCTTTGCATTTGCTTAATGTAGTTTATATGGATTTAGTAGTAGTTTAGTCTATTTTCTATATAATTTTTAACAGTGATAGGTCTTGTAGTCCTAGCAATAAATAGGGTGCCTACACTGTGCCTTTTACTTGTTGCTGTTGGTTTTTATTATTCCCAATATTGAATGGAAGAGGTGAATCTCAGCTGCTTTTAGTTAACATGATCTTCATCTTGATCAGTCATCTCGATCTTCATCTGCCGCATAGATGTTCTCAGTTAATTTGTCAGGTACCACATAAAAGCAGTGAAAACATACAGCATGTCTTTGTCTAAAAGATATTTATGGGACATAAGGCCAAATCAATATTCTCTTTGAGGCACAGCAGTGCTCCATCCCTACACAGGGACAGGAAGAGGGCAGAAGCAGAGACCGTCGTGGCCTAACAGTGAGCTTTGCAGCAGCAGCGGGGAGTGGCTGAGCCTCAGAGGTGCGACCGTCCCAGTGGCCGCAGCGCTGTCAGGCGGTGCCTGCAGGCTCAGTGTGGTTCTGGCAGGTCTGGTCTCCCCACAAGTGAGGAATGGCAGCCCCTGCCTCGGGCCCAGTCAGAAACCCAACCAAGTGAGACCTGAGGGAGGAGACCCTTCCCACCTCTCTTGGGCAGGGCTGCAAAACAGCCGCTGCATCTTCCTGCCTCTCTGTTTGGGGTGTGCTGAGCCCAGAGCCGGCCAGCTTGTGTCCTGCTGTCCCAGGAGCGTTCTGGGCGGGCAGGAGAAGTGCTGCGTGCACGGCGGAGCGTCCTGGAAGGGGCTCACCAGAGCCTCCTGCGGGAGCATGGCTCCGCTCTCTGGCTGGGAACAGCCTGGTTTTGCTGCCCTGAGCGCAGGCAGGAGCTCAGGCACGTGCAGAGGCAGCGGGCAGCTCGTGTTTGGAGGAGCCAGGCGCTGCGCGCCCAAAGCGACACGTGGAAAGAGACTCGGGGCAAGGAAGATGAGCTCCAGCTGGAGTGCCTGCGCTGCAAGGAGCACAAGCAATTCAGCCTTGCCAGTGTTTCTTAAGGGATGGGTTGGTGTTCCCCAGGAAATGTACACATTTGGGGAAGTGCCCTTGGAAGAGAGGGGCTTGATTCCCAAGGAAACTGCTTCCCCAGGAGCCCCCAGTGAGGTAGGTGCAGCTGTCTCCCTTTGACTCCCCATGTTTCCTTCAGTCCTTGAGGCCCCTTGCACTTGGCAGAGGGGCAGGGCAAGGATGTGAAGAGCAGCCTTGGCATCTGCCTGGGCCTGCAGAGACCAAGCCAAGCACCTGTGGCAGGGTTTGTTGCCCAAACCCTGAGGACAGGTCTGAACCGGATCCTGTTTGTTCAGCCGAATGCCCCAAAGCTCTCTTGGGGAGCTGTGAATTCAAAGGCCTTGATGCACACATTGATGCCACCTCCCCTCTCTGGTGTGTTTTAACTCTTGGCAAGATGCGTTTGCCCCATGCTTGCTGGAAGCTGCTCTGCTCCAGAGCCAGCAGCGAGCTGGGCTGTGCTGGCCGGGCACCGTGGAGAGTCCTTCCCTGAGCACTTGGCCGGGCTTGGTGTGTCCCGGGCTGTCTTAGACACTTGGGGCAATGGAATCCTTCCAATCGGAGGCATTTTGGGCAGGGTAGGGGTGGCCCCAGAGCACTTGGCAGCGTTTCCAAGGGCCCTTGGTGAAACGCACTGATACAGATGCTGGCAGTGACACGGCCAAGCCACAGTGCTCGGTGCACACGATGGGACAGGACAGGAGAGAGCTGTGCTGTGAGGAGCCCCACACAGCTGGCTCATTCATTGCTGACCCAGAGCTTTTCCAAGGCGTTACTCCTGCGGCTGGCCTTGCAGCCAGACTGTGGCACTTGGTGACTTGGAGCTTTTCTGAGGCATCTCCCATCCTTGTGTCCAGTGTCCTCGTGGCCAGGCCATAGGACTCAGTGACCTCCATTGTTCACACGGTCTCCTGTTATTGTGGTCACTCAACACCAGAGTGCAGGACGTGCTGTCCTGTCCAGAGGAGCCTTCCTGAGGCTCCTCTGTTGCAGGCACCTGAAAAGTGTGACTGCGGCACTCACTGACTCAGACCTTTGCTGAGGTATCTGTCTCAAAGGTGTCCTCAAGGTCAGACAGCGGGATGGCAGGAAGAGTGCACAGCCTCTTCGGTGCTTCAGGGGAAGAAAAAGAAAGGCCCTGCAGCCTCCCTAGCGCAGCAGCCTGCAGAGCCGGAGCAGTTGCAGCCACTGCAGGACGGTGAGTGGCAGAGCCAGGCTGCAGGGCTGGTGCCTGTGGCCGGCCTGGCCCCATCCCATCCCTGCCCCCGTGGACGTGCCCGCAGACAGGACGGAAGAGGGGCTGGGGCTGCCCTCCGCTGGCCGTGCTGTGTCCCCTGGCCACCCGGGGGCTACCCCTGCCAGGGCAGCGCAGGGCTGGGCCGTGTTCTCCGGCCTCTCCCGCAGCCCCTCAGCTCTGGCTGCGCTCGCTCTTTGCCAAATGCAGGGACTGATTGGACACCAGAGCAGGACCCCATTTGCAGCCGCTTCCGCAGAGCAGCACGGGTATTATTTGTGGCCATCCCCACCTGGGCCGGGCCTGCTGGCACTGCTTGGCCTGATGCCGCGCTTGGAGCAGGCCACGGAACGTCCCTCTCTTCCCTTCTTTCAGCCCTTCGCAGATACCACGGAGGTTCCTGCGCATTCGGCACAGAAAGACCCGCACCACAGCAACCGAGGGCACGGCCAAGCGCAACTCCAGACTGAGCGAGCTGCGGCCAGAGCCCAATGTCAGCTCAGCATCCCCTGAGTGCGCAGCAAACTCTGACAGGGCAATGGCTGAGGGCAGGGTAGAGGCTGTCATGGCCTTAACTGAGGGCATGGCCACCACAAACACCTGTAGGCAAAGGACTCAAAGGACTTGGGCCATCTCAAACACTGATGCCATGCTAACTTGGACTGCAATTCCTGCTCCCGCTCAGGATTTTTTTTCTTCTCAGCAGCATGTAAGCAGCCTGGGGCCAGGGCTGAGGGCCTTCCAGGATCATGGCTCCTCAAGGGCCATCCCTGGGCTCCCTCAGCCATTGCGACTAACACAGTGGGGTGGGAAGGCCAGCATTTCTTGGGGAAGTTGCTTCCTTGGACAGCACTCCAGGTCTACCCTATGCTTCCTCCAGGTGCCAGCCATGGTGAGAGACATTCCCCAGGTACTTCCGTGTCACTGTGGATGCTGGGCTGCAAAGGGACAGTCTGAGCCTGACTGAAGAACATCCCGCTCACATGGTGATGAGCCTCCTGCGCTGTGCCCCAACCTGTGACAGGTACAGAGCACAACTGCCTCGAGAGCTCGGTGCTCAGCGGCCCCTAGGGCCCCTCCCCCTGTCCAGCCTGTCCAGTGGGGTCTGCCAGACAGGCGGACAGCTCCAGGACCCTGGGGCCCCTCTGTTTCCTAAGCCTGCTGCCAGGCTCCCCGCCCCTGCCCCTCAGGGCACCGGGGCTCTGTACCCCGGCCCCACGCAGCCGCACGGGGGCACGGTCCTGACACGCAGCTCTGGTCCCACAGGGCTGCTGCGCTGATGTGGAGAACCATCGGCTCCTCGGGATCCGCAGTGCAGAGGGTGCTTCCAGCACTCCTGTCTGTGATGGAGGACAGGCCACTGTACAGCATGTTCTTCTACAGTGGGGATAACGAGGCCATCTTTGCCCTGGCTGTGAGTTTCTGGAACTGGCCTTTGCTCACCCTCCAGGTCACCTCTCCAGCAGCTCTCCATGCTCTCTCCCTGTCCTGCAGCTCCCAGCCTCAGGCACTGGGCTGTAAATAGCTAACAAATAGTAAAAAATCACTACAGATACAGAAGCAATGCCTTTTTTACTGACTTTAAATTACTTCTGGCATTAAACACCAGATTTCACTTACCTAGAACTTGATGCTTTTATATTTAACAGTGAGAATTTCTCAAAATCTAACTGATAGGTTGAGTAATATTACATGAATTATCAGAAATGCTGTTTCTCAAGACATCATCTATTATGATTATTACCATCTCGCCTGATGGGGTCCTGCATCTAACTACAATCTCCAGATAATTTATGATTATAAACATTTATAATGATGGATCTTGAGACTGAAATGCATATAGTAAAATATAATACAAGAACTCTAATTGGAATATGTAATAAGAGAGGCATGATATGTCTTCTTTTGAGATGGTAATGCCAGCTACCTGTGTAAGGACTTTCTAGACCTTTGGAACAAATAAACTTGAAGATATAAAATAAGGTATATCATATGTAAAATAAGAAAACTGGTTAGTTAGCCTCATCATTTAAGGTATGACAAATTTAAGCATTCTTAATTCACACTCCTTTTTAGTTTTTTCAAAAGAAATATTCTATTTAATCAACTTCATAGAAAAATTGTTACTACTTTCATAGAGAAGTTTCAGTATTACACTGCTAAGGATGTTTTCAGATTATTAGAGCTATTACTGAGAATAAGATCAGAGATGAAATAACAGAAAGCCAGGAACCATTCATGGCAGAAATTTAGATTATTATGGCTCAAACTCTTACAATATAAACATCTTACAATAAAAAAATTGCAATAATCAGTTTTCTTGAAGCTCTTATTTATATACAGGTAATCAAATTACTGATGTTTAAATGTAACATTACTGATGTTAAAATTGTCACATTAAAACATATTTGATTTACAAGACACTAGGAGATTTCTTGAATGAAATATCCTATTGTCTTTCCTTGCACTGCCTTGGGCATTGATTCCTTAACTGCTTGCCTGAAATGAGACATAGATTTATATCTCCAAAGTTCATAAAGACAAGATAACCTTTGGTGTGACTCATTTGGGCCATTCATATGTTTCTTTGAGCCAAATACAATTGAATTAAAAATACATCAGACTGAAAAGATTATTGGTTACATCTGAGCAGAACTAGAAAATGATGAAAATTTAAAAAAATTCATATAATGAGAAAATTCATATAATTATTCCCTGTGATGAAAAAAAAAAGAAAAATTTAATCACAAATTCAAAAAGGAACAAGGAAACAGGAAATGTAAAAGAAGCAGTTGATTTTTACTGTTCTGGTTTCTTTTCCTTAGCAGTTGTTCTGTTTTGTTGTTGTACTTGCAGTTCAGAACATGATCATTTAATTAAACATGGTCATTTCATTAGATGGGATTAAATTTAAAAATTGAGTACTAACGACATGGTTAAGAAACAATGTAAAAACAGCATGCTACCTAGACAAACAAAGTCACTTTCATATGATGTCTTTTAATATGCTGTGTTAAAAATACAGCAAATTCCATTTTCAGTGTAAAATCTAGAATATATGCATTATAAAGTATACAGAATGTGTTATAATACCTAAGCCTTGCCTATGAAGAGAAATAGCCCAGATGCTATATACAGAAACAAAAACTATAACTCAGCTGATCAATGTAAAATCAAGGACACCAGGGTTTTTTTCATTCATTTTTTTTCTGTGGTTTAAACTGCATAATTATCATTCATGGACAAGCAGGTGTATGGCTCTTAGTATCACAAGATTTTGGTCTGGGTGGGAGATTGAGTGAAATGCCAAGCTGATAAGTACAATTCCAAGTTATCTTCTGACTGTGTGCTGCCTAAATTTGCTCTTCTATCATGAACTCCTAAATGGTATACCTCAACAAATAATTAAAGGAAAAAAAAAGAAAGAGAACTCTACTTGGTCTGCTTAGAGGAAATTGAATGCTGAGACTGAACTAAATGTAGACTTTCAAAGCTGTTGTTTCAGTCAACAGTAATAGCATTCAGCTCAGCTAACTGGAGAGTTTGGCCAAAAAACCCAAATGCTGCTAGAAACCTTTATCATGAACAATTTAAACAACACAGAGAACTATGTAAGAAGAAATTTAAACTAAAGAGACTCAAATTATGCAAACAAAGTTCTACACATTCCTTAAAAAATACAACCAAAATATTTACCAATAAGAAAAAGAGGTATTCTTTTTAAGCAAATAAACTGTCAATTTCTTATGTAGGTAGCAGGATTTGTTGGTTTTCTCTTTTACAACTCATGAAAATATAAGACTTGGAACTTTTATATATTTTGTTGGAAAATTATACAAAGCAGATATACAAAATCATGCTCTGCATAGTATATTGTTTAATATGAGTTTTTTCATAAATATTGGACAGAATAGAACTCAATAAAATAAGTAAAGCTGCTATGAACTTAGACCATTTGTGCACTGCCAGCTGTTGCATCACAAATTCTGAAATGCAACAAAAAATACCATATTAAGTAATTATCAATTTTTTAAGGTTGTGGAAAAATTTACCTTGCAGAACTTTATTTTTTAGCACTATTAGATCATTAAACCAAACATGAATTTAGTTGTTATTTTGCAAATAAACTTAAATCATTGTAATTGCAGTTTTAAAACTTCGGAGATAATGACATGCAATCCTTTGAATTCATGTATCATAGTTTACAGTGACTAATCTTCTAAATATTAACTGAAAAAAAATTGGATTTTTATTAAGTATACATCGTGTTGTACTATTGAAATTTAAATCCAGAAAACGAGCCATTTTTAAACCAAGTTCCTTATAAAGAAACACTTGTACCATCATGATATGACATAAAATAACATCGTCTAAGCCCCCATCTGTTTACGCTGGTTGTTAGAAGGTGCCCACTCATAAGAAACACACTTCTGATAAATATAATGAGTCCAGTGAACTAACACTTAGGCAATAAGATGTTAGCTTCATCAGTTTGTGGAAGTGGTTATAGGATGTTGTTCCTCAAATAGGAGAAGCTAGACTGGATGATCGGGAATGGCCAAGTTCCACTAAAGTGCAAGTTAATTTCTTATGACTAAATGCTAGCAGAGAAATTTCTAGAAATTCTAAATTTAAATTTAATCCTGTTTTGATTTATATCCCTCTGATAAAATTATTCCAAATTCCTGCAAGATTTCCCCACTATTATCCTATGTGAAGCATGGAAACAAAATGTAAAAGTGTCAATTATTCAAGCTTTCATATCAGAGAAGAAACACAAACACTGCACTAAAGCAGTTCAAGAACTGAACTTTGTTGCACTTTTTCCCCCTCTATTTTAGCCTTTAAAGTCCTGTTGTCTGTTTTCTTCTTATGAATTATTCAGTTAAAAATAAAAGTGTCAGGAATTAAGTAGCTTTTAAGCAATGTGAAGAAGCAGAACAAGACATGTGGGTAGAGCACCCTGCAGTTTAGATAGAAATACATAACTGGGTGGTGTTTCATTAGGATTCAAAATAGGTGATTGGTAGTTACAACCACACTTTGTGATGATTGTTATTTGCTTTGCATTTCTTCTGGAGAGTGTATAACACCAAAGAGAATTTTAAAAGTCTGACTTTACTGTCCAGAAAACCACTTAATCAATATATGATTAACTTTACTTTCTGTCTGATTATGCAGCACAGAGTAAAATTTTTCTCTCATCCATTTACAACAATCAAAAACAATATGATCCAGCATCTCAGATCTTATGCTCAATTTTCTGAATAGATAGGAAAGGGAGTTAATTCTTCCCTCCCCTCAGCACAGAATAAACTCTCTGGTTCATAACACCAACCTCTTACAGGGAACCAGGCAGAGCTCTCTGATGGAACCACCTTCCACCATCTGCTCCTGCGTCCATACATATGTTGTATACACACCCTTGCTGTGACCTGCTTCCTCTTCCGCTGCAGCACTCCCAACCCCTGCCTCTACCCCAGCTGTTTCCAAAATGCTGTCAGCTCTATCCTCTGTCTCCTGGCTGGCAACAAATGTCTCATGGAAGTCTGGGTTTAACTGTAGAGTAATCAGGTAGTACATGGAGTCTCAACAAGCATCTGGTTAAAACAGCAGCTGTCAGTGCACATCATAACCTTTCGTTTTCTGCAGCAGCCACTGCCAGCTAACACAAAAAATGGTTTAAAAGTCCTCCTATTGACTGTCAAGTATGGCTGAAACAGTTAATTCTTCAGAAGTTACTGAAAAGTAATGACAGACAAAATGTTCACATGAAATATATTTCTCAGGAAACCAAGCTGAAAATAAGATTACTGATAAATCTCACATTTCCAATCTTAAAATTATCATGTAATTTGGTTAGAAGGGCAATTATCTCTTTTTTCAACATTTATTGCCATTGTATTTGAAGGGGCCTTTGTTTATTTCAGCTTTATGGTAATTCATCTTTCGGTATTCAGTTTTTTTCCTGTGGGTATCAGTTTAGTTTTCTTCTGCATATGCTTTTTGGATCCTGTTCTTTGCTATGCCATGTGTATATATTTTTAACATACTTCACTTCTTGCTTCAACTGCTCTTTATATCACCTTACTTAATCATGTTGGCCTTTTGCAACCTTTATGCTGTTTAAATTTAAACTGGAATGGATTTCAACTGCAGTCTGTTCAAGTATTTCTTAAATATTCACCACTTTGCCTCAGTACATTTGCCATGCATTATAGAATTTCTATCAAAATCACCGAAGGCATTTTACATTCCTTCAACTCAGCTTTGCCAGACTGAAAAAACGTAGAAATAAATTCTAAAAACCCTTGTGTATTCTTAAAAAATGTATACCTTCCCATGATATTAAAATTCATTTAATGCTCTATTTTCAGATCCTAATGTTCTTTGACTTGAATTTGCTGTACATTCTGGTGTTACCTTTCAGCTAAAATTGAATTCATTAAGGTCACAGTGTCAAATCGCCTGAAATTTGTCCTTGCTACGGTGCTATGGATTCTAGATAGCACAAAACCTAGCCCTTTTTCACAGCAAAATCTTAGCCAATATTCACTATAAAATGTTTTTAGTAAATATTCCTAAATATCTAAAACAACGCATAAAAATTTTATCAGTACCTGCAGTGCAAGTTCAGTTACTTTAAATTTGGAAAAGTGTGATTAAACCATAGTTGATTGTGGAATTGATGTGGAAGTATGAAACACAGTTATGAAGGCTAAAAGTCAACAATTACTTTTCTGTAGAAATATATCATGTTTTGTGTAATATATGGTATGAAATAATTCATGCTATAGAGAGAATGTATTTTGTAAAAATTGTGAAATCCAAACGAGTCTCTGACCACGAGCAGCCCAAAGACAGATGTCTACTTGAATTCCGAGATTCCTGGAGGTGGCAGGAGAACAATCTGCAGTTAGCTGCTGAATAGACATGCCCAGCGCGATGATCGCCGCTTATCCCAAGTGATTGGAAGATGCCTAAGAACGATCATCGCCCTGTTGACAACATCAATCAAGGTAGCCAAAGCTGCCAAAAAGATACATCTGAATATGCGACTTCCCTGGACGCGATTAACACCAGCTAACACCAGGAAACAGCAGTTGTCCAGCTCTGCAGAGTGAAAGAAACAGTCTTGAATATGCAGAGTTACAAAAGAAACTGGGACTCCCCTGCCTCGGGCATATAAACTGTATGAAACATCCCTGCAAGAAGCGGCTCTCGTGAACGGGGAGGGATCCCATGCAGTAGAGGTTGGATCCAGGTTCACCCAGCGCCGCCCCTGGGCCCAACGCTGTCTCTTTGGCTGTCATGATTTTGAGGACCGTATTTTGGTAGCAGAAAAAGAGAAATAAAATCTTCTTGCATTTTTGATAATTTGGCTTTCGATTGATCGTTTATAACAATTCGTAAGCATGAATATTTTTTTCTACTTAGTTACTGAGGCATCTCTCATTCTCTGTGTACTGGGATACTTTCTTTTCACAAACACAATGGGTTACAATAATCCATAAGGTATTTTTAATAAGCAGTGCAATTTCTCTTTTGTATGAATCTGTTTATATTCTTTCCACAGCTTTACATAAATATTTTGAAGATTCATAATTCCTCAAGAGTAAGAGGAATTGTACATAACCGTGAATGAGACTCGTGGCCAGATCTGAACTTCCTATGAAAGAAAAAGGCCTTTAAACATGTACAGAAAGAGCATAAAAAGGATTAACACATGATTATGGAATAACTCTATACTGTTAAATTTCAAATTGAACAAGATACAGTACATTCTATTTCCATTCTATCAGAACTTATCTTTTCCATACCCTCAAAATTCTATCCAATACACTTGATTTTTGTGCACATTTAATTCTCTTATTTAGTGAAATTATACAACTGGTGGGTGTTGCCTCAAGGATCAAGAAAGTAAAATCCAAGTCCTGGACTTATTGGGCGGTGTCTGACACTAGCTTCACTTACTTAGAATGTGTTGGCTTTGGATGTTTATGAAGTCCCAGATTCATTATGCAGACTGCAGAGAGCTAAATCACTCTGTGTAGGAGCAATGTCCAAAGGCCTCAGGTATTTTAGGTTTGCCTGATTTAGGTTCTTTACTTTTAAGCCCCCATGGCTTCAGGGTAGCTATGATAAATGTGAATACAAAAAGAGCATTATTTAGAATTAATTTCACAATGTAAGGCAATTGCTACAATTTTCTATTTCTCCTCTTTTCAGAATTTTACATGCAGTAACCTAGACATGGAAAAAAAAGAAAAGGTCTAAATAATCCAGCTTGATAAAATATCAGTTTCAGCACAAATCTGGCCAAAACTCTTAGGCGTTGGGTGGTTTTGTGGGTTTTTTTCCTTTCCTTTCCTTTTCTTTCCTTGTTACTTGTGGATTTTTTTCCCATTAAGTTGCTAAAAAACACTGATGACTGGGTGCTTGAGAGGTAGGGACAGGGAACTCCTCTGGTATTTGGGAGTTTCTCTGGGGGGCGGGGTGGGGGGGAGGAAAAGAGATGCTGTGAGACTGGGGGACAGAGAAAAGAGCGGGTTGGGGGCAGCTCTCGCTCCCCGTCTCGCTCTTTGGCATGAGAGGAGGACGGCCAGGCTCCTGCCCTGCTCAGAGCCGGGCTGCAGCTGTCCCACTCCTGTTGCTCTCTTCAGTACTGCTCTGGGTTTCCCACTCTGTAGATACTTCTGATACATCCCGTCCATCCCCCGGGATTTTTGCACATTCCTGGCAGCTGTGACCGTTATGGCACCAAAGGGGAAAGTGCTGGCAGCCACGGAAATTGTTACCAGGTCCCCGGTTCTGTTTGTTGTTCATGGCATAGTTATTGTTTGTTTGCCTTGTTATACACACTAGTAAATAACTGTTATTCCTATTCCCATATCTTTGCCTGAGAACCCCTTAATTTCAAACTTACAATAATTCACAGGGAGGGGGTTTACATTCTCCATTCCACATTCTCTTCCTTAGCAGACACCTGTCTTTCAAACTAAGACAGTAACCATAAAATAACATAACTAATTCAGCATAAGTCTGGTGGATATAATTTATCTCTCTCCAGAAGAGGTTGTAAAATATCATCAGTTTGTCATAAATATCTATCTAGTAATGTTTCAAATTGTTTGAATGGACACTTTTGGAAAATAAACAGATACAGTGTAGCTATGAAGGAGAAAAAACAAACAAACAAACAAAAAACAAAACCCACAACCAATAATGCATATTTCAGAACTCCAGAATAAAAGTAATTTTTAAAAAAAGCAGAATTTTATTATGTTGCATGCATAAAGAAAACACAAATGATCAAAAACCCCAAACAAGCTCATAAATGAAAATTTATTAGCTATCTTACTACATGGCTATTTCAAAATGGGAATCTCATCTTGAGTAACAAAACTATGTGAGCCAGTAAAAATGAGCATGCAAATTAAAAAAGTCAGAAGAGAAATTGCAGACCTGTATGGTGTCTTGTATTCTCTAGTTTTCTGGTTTTGGCATAAAAAAGATTATGAAATTTCTGTTTGTGATCTTCCAGTGCTCATTAAGACTTTTGGAATTCTTCTTAAAACAGATAAATGTTGTAGTCACATTGATGTGCTGAATGAGTTTTAACTGTTCTTTAATTAAATCAAATACACAACCACTCAATGGCTGAATTTCTTGATGGAGTGTAGTTTTATGCCAGGCAAGCTTGTGTCCTTGCAGCAAAGAGGACATAATATCCAGTGCCTGTACTCTGATATTCTCACAGCCATCTTCAAAGTATAACTCCAAAAAGCATTCCTGTTTGGTCAGCGAATGACAGATGGCTATTTGCCTTTATGTCCCCAGCTAACCTTTACAGCTCTGAAACTGTCACTTAGCAGCAATTCTTCCACTTGCTTGTATATGGAACTGATACATCCTCTTCTCTCTATCTTCTCTCCTTTTCCCTATTCATTTATATTCACACTTCGATCATTCCAAATAACAAAAGAAGGAGTCTTAAAATGCTATGGGGTCGTCATGAATATTTATGGAGGGGGCATAAATCACAATGGAACATGCTTATCATTCTAAGCAAAGAATAAAACTCAGTGTTGAAAATTATAGTCTTTGTATTTCCTGAAACTTTATGCAAGGACTGGCTGGAAGAACAGCAGTCCGTTCTCCTGACTCATGAAAATAGTCAAATCAACAGCTGAAAATTTCGAGTCCTCATTTTTATAAGAACATAGAATCATGGAATCATCTAAGTTGGAAAAGAACTTTAAGATCATTGAGTCCAACCTCAAACCTAACAAATGTCATGGTTTGACCCCAGGTGGTAACTAAGCCCCACACACATCTGCTCACTCTGGGAAACATTTTCCAGTGTTTCACCAATCTTATAATAAAAAAAATTCTTCTTTATATCTAGCCTGAATACACCCCCTTTTAGTTTAGAATCTTTAACTGTTGTGCTTCTAAAAACTTTTTAATCATCTTTCCTGTAAGGCCCTCTTAAGTACAGAAAGGCTGCTGTATGATCTTCACAGAATCCTTTATTCTCCGTGCTAAACATCCCTCTCTCCTTCTCTGCTCACAAGACAGGTCTTCCATTCTGCTGATCACTTTGTGGCTCACCTCCAGACTGTCTCCAATTATTAGTCCATGTCATTCTTATACTGAGGACTCCAGAGCTGGATGCAGTACTCAAACCTCTTAGTACCTCTAATACCCAAAATATTATTTTTATGTCAGTATTCAAACATTCACCTCACCTTCATCTTACTGTCTGAAGTTACTTACCGTTCCTACCATTCTGAAAAGTAAACTATGTCTTCATGGAACTGGTCTTCATTTTTCTCAGATCTGACATAGGAAAAGGAATATTTGATACTGGATCATTAGTGAATGACAGGCAATAAAAGAACAGTTGTTTTGTTAGAGAAGGCCAATATGCTGTACAGTCTGCTGCAAAATGATGCTCTTTCATTCATCTGCTCTCTTCTTCTACTGACAATCCTTGCAATTGGCTTACTTTCACTTTTGCTTAGCCATACCCCCAAGAAAGTGCAATATGTTACTGGACAGCTCACAAGATCATTTATTGGACAGTTTAAAAGATCATAAGCAGCATCACTTAAATGTGTTCTCAACTGTTTTGTCTGAAAAGTATTTTTTGCTCAGCTCCCAAGTAGTTTATCAGCATAGAGCTAGGAATATTTTCATATTCCTATTCATATTGACATATGGATTTCCAGGAATGAGACACCCAGCCAGTACATAGTTGCTTCACTAACATGTTGGGACAGATACAGCTTATCCTTGAAATAATTCTCCTTAGATTTCTCTAACATTTAGACATGTTCTTCTTGAAAAATTCTCAAATACAAGTAATACCTTCAGGGCATCATACCTTTAGCACTGGATATGCTTCAGGCAGAGTTTGCAGAATTCATCAAAACACAGCAGATGCCTCAGGAGGAGATGAAAAATAAGGGTAAGATACACACTCTAAAATTTACTGATATTTGAAATAGCAGAAGGGGACATGAAATTGACAGATTAGAAAATGGAAACTGAATGTATTGTTTCTTGTTTTTTGTGCATTCATAGTACTTGTATATTCTAGAAAGCAAGCTTTCTGACATTTGCAGCATAGATGTGGACTTGGAACAGACATTTTTTTTTCTTTGTTTTTCTGTTATATGTTGCCTTATGTTCTGTTTCTATTTTGTCACTCACCATTTTTTCACAGACCTGAATCAAAAGAATGTGCATAATATTTAATGAAATTTCATCACATATTTCATCTTTGTCCTTGGCACAGTTGCTGCTGGGTCTGTATTTTCTGGGGAACAGAAATCTGAGAATTTCAATTTATCCTTCTAAAGGAAAATAATAGTCCATATGATTATTTTGAAGCTGACAGTATGTTTAACCTTTACTGTCACTGTCAGGATGAAGTCTCTCTGTAACAGAGTATCTGTATTTGCTCTGCAGCAACAGGGAACGTCCACAAAGTTCACATTATATTTTTTTTGTAAATAGCTCTAATTCTTTTAAAGCTTAGCCATGACTCAGGCTGGAAAGTAACTACCCTGAATCTGAGTACACAAATTCTTGGTTCTTGCCCATTTAGGCTGGAAGTCATGAAGCAATTTTAATAACCTTATACCACAACCTCTGGAGAAAGAATCTCTGAAAAATTAAAATCTGGCAGATTTCATAAGCAAAAATCAGCCCAGATTAATGTGATATTACCAGTTGAAAATGCCTGTAGTCAATGCTTAGGAATCAGAGCTGACCAAGAAAAAAGGGAGAATAAGTGCAAATCCAAGAAGATACAGAGATTAAAGGTTTCTACTTTAAGAATTCAACTGTTGAGTTACTTATAGTGTTTTGATAAACTTTGCACTGGTTGATAATTGACATATTATCCAAAATCTAATTTCTGCATCCTCATTTTATTTCTCAAAGAATTTCCTATATGGTAAACTATAGGTCTCAAAATGGCAGTTCAAGAATATGTCATCTCTGATCAGTGCTTAAACTAAACTATTAGAAATTTTAGATGGCTATGACCATTATGGCCTTAGGAAATATTAAAAAATTCTGAACTTTTTCTATCAGTAAGAATGGTGGATGGCAGTTAATTTTGGAATTTTCAAGATAATTCTGTCAATCCTTGTCTTTTATAGCTCCACCATCTTTATTCTATGCTAGACTGCCAGGTGGCCATAAACTGCAGGTTTTTAAAAAATAAAGAGAAGTTTTCTTCTATTTTTATTAACTTGTAAAACCTGGTGGTCAAAAACTTATTAAGAAGAAAGCCTCCAGGCAAGGTGAAATAAATTGTGAATCATCTCCCAAGATAACTGCGTTTTTCCAAACAGACCCCTACAAGCCTTATTGCACTATAAAAAAAAAAAAAAAAAAAAAAAAAAAAGACTTGCACGGTGAGAGAAAATATTCTCTTTAAAGGTCTGATTACACTACACAGCACCAAGGAGTAAATGAAAGACTTCTTGTATGAATGGCTTTGAAAATTTATGAATTTATCATTTCCACTGATGCTGATCACTACTAAAATTCCAAAACTCTGTATATCTAAGTAATTTTTTTTGTGATTAGGCGGGTGGGCTGCCATATATAATCAAAATTCAGTAAGTTATTGATGTTCAGCTTCTTAATTCAATTGCTGCACTTGTAGTTATCACCTACAGGAAAGGATAAAAATTGCAGTCCATTCCATCATACTGAACAGAAATTATTCTGTATTTCAGTCACAGTCTTCAAGTTCTAACACAATTTACTTTTGAAAACAGCTTGAAACAATCACTACAACTCAGAGGTATATATGTTCATTTAAATGATAAAATAGGTAGAGTAGAGCCATTGCCTAGATTTTACTGCCACTCTGGCTTTACAAGTTACAAAACTATTTATGTTATCAGGTACTGTTTACTGGCATTCATGTCTGTCTTTCTGGCACAGCACTATGTCAGTAAGAACATTAAGTGAAAGGGAAGCAGAGTTGGTTTTCATGCTAGGCAGTGTACAGCAGAAAGGATGCAGTAGAGATAAATACAGCAGATTAACAGATCTTGAAATGATACCTGCTTTGGGAATGGAAGTCTTTTTACGCAGCAGCTAGAAAGAAGCAGAGACAGGAAAGGGGAATCAGGTAGAGAGGAAAAAATATCCTTATGGACTCCTAAAATGTTTTGATTCAGGTCACAAAATGCTTTCAACTCTTGAAGTGGGCTCATTTAGGATAAAAAATATTAAACCCCAAAAAGCCAGTGTGCTGGTTTTGGCAGCCATGGAAGCAATTTTCTAAAAGACGTTGCTAAGAGCTTCCTCTGTGCTTAGCAAAACCAATCAGTCACTAGTTTTGAGGACTAACACCTGGTTAAACCACTTTAAAAAAGTTAAATATGCCTCCAGGACACACATTTTAAAGACAAGCAAGACCAGGAAAAGATCTCTTTCTTCCAGCCTGGGAACAGGAAACAGGCCAGCCTGGCCTCCCAGCACAGCCAGGGTGGATTCTGCCATGGGGCTGGGCCCGCAGTGGCTGCCGGCAGGGGAAGGTGAGGCCATTGGGCCTGCCACTGAGCTAAAGCCTGGCTACTGAGATCCTATCTGCTTTTCCCCAGCACAGCTGCTGAAGAAACATTCATCGTAAACAGCTCTGGCTGCTCCTGGCAGAGATATCTTGACTGTCTGCAGGCCCTGGCAAGATATTAACTCTTTTACTGCACAGATGAAACTTGCAAACAATCCTCTCTTGAGTGAAAGAAAAAGAAAGAGTGAAGACATGTAGAAGACAACATGAAGATACCAAGGTCAGTAAAGATTTGAGTCAAGTCTCAGATGGGAGGAGAATGAGATGTGTTAGTCTTGGGCTGAAATTTTGTTGAATAATCATGGTGATGGACTGTGATACCCTAGACTATCCAGGTAATTCATGAAAAAGCATGGGGGCATGGAGCGCTCCAACTGTAGATGTGAGCAAAAGCATCCATGCTGAAGCAAACAGATGTTGATGGACCTGGGATCAAAAGGAAAAGTTTGAACAGAGAGAGAAAAAAGTGATGAAGACCCTTTGCTCCCGGGGAAGAAGAAGAAAACCTCTGTTCCCAGAGACGTAGATAATCTTAGAAATAGATGAAGAGAACCTTTACTTTTTGAACAGGTCGTCCTTGAAACTGTACCCCATTACCTAAAGATTGAGCCCTCAAAAACAGTAGTAGGCAAAGCTGTAAGTTGAGTGGAGTGACTTCTTATTTGGTGATTTGATTTCCATTTTTTCCTGAGTGGCTGATTTGCTTAGACATCAAAGCCACACGAGAACAGTTTCTTGTGGAGAAGTCTCCATGGCATGACAGGAGAGATGCCTCTCCCTAAGTGAACTGAAATAAGACTATTTTTAGAGGTGGTAAACTGACTGACAATACCAGGTTTTGTCTCTTCACAATCTCAGTGGGAAAGGAAAGACGATTTGGGAAGAGGAAAACTGTTTAAAAGATTTATTCTGATTCTTATTATTCTTCTTTTAGTTATGTTAATAAAGTTTTCTTTATATGCTTTTAAAGTTTGAGCCTGCTTTTCTCTTCTTCTCATCCTATCTTGCAGCAAAAAAAGGAGTAAATAATTTTAGTGGGTGCATGGGCATTTGGCCAGCACTAAACCCACGACAACCAGCTAGACATACATTTAATATCTAAAGCTGCTAACCAGTTCTCAGCAATCTAGCTGAAAAAAACCCATAGCATGCACATTGTCTTGCCCTGCTTGCTTTTTGATCTTGTTGCATTGCATTATTTCATTAATAAAACCATTATTAAAATTCAAATGAGGAAACAATAATGTCTACCTGAGGAGTAGCTAACACTTTAAATCTTTCCAACTGAACTCACTACATTTATTTGACAGCACCCTGGAATACATATTTAAATACTTTCTTTATATGTGAGGCACTGGCAGTATTTTAGACAATGTTAATGCAGAAATGAATACATAAATGACATTGTGAAATCTTAAACATTTTAGTAAACAGTTATTTAAATGAAATGGCAAATATAGCGAGCAGATATGAAGGGTATCAACTCCAAATTATCTTGGGCCTCTGAGAAAATGAATTCAAAGTATGAGACTTTTGAAGACTTTTGCACATGATGACTAATTAGAAACTGCTCCACATGTACTAGATAAGGTCCCAACTCATCTTTTGGCAATACAGTTTTTAGAAGTGAGAGAGTTTTCAGATATTCAAAATCTTCCAGCATAAAATAGAAGAATAATCTGTTGAAGAAAAGAGAGGGAGGGAATCATATCATTCTGGTCTGTCCACCATGCTGTCAGCAAGTTGCAGCAATTTTTCCTCCTGTGCTACAGTTATACATGAAGACAGATATTTTAAATTGCAGTCAGTGAATCACAAACATATATATATATATATATATATATATATATATATATATATATATATATATTCTCTTCATGTATAGCAACAATTCCGGAATCATATTTTATTGTGGTTTTCTAAATGAAGTATAATAAATAGAAGAATAAACCCTTGATAATTTAGCTAATATGAAAGGTGCTGAAAATTCTTCTTAAGAAATGTTTATATTGATTTATATGGAAAGATTGCTGAAAATAGTACTCCTTTTTTTTTTTTTTTTAAGGATGGTCCCATCCCTGAAATTTCTATGGAAAACTGTATTGGAATGAGAGTATCCATCACATAGTTTAATTAAATTGATGAGTTTATTTAATCAACAGATTTGTCAACTAAGCACATATTACTGCAATGCCATTACCCATTACATTTAGTCAAATATTTGGTTACTGTATAACGTGTCTCATTATAAGCTTTGGCAATAGTGTATAATATGCATAATAATGCTAGACTACAGCCTTGGGGCACTGCATTAAGTACTAAAATATCAGTGCTCTTTAGGCAAAGAAGAAAGAACATGAGATGATAGAAGCATCTCAGCTTCAACTTGGAAGCTTGAGGATAATTAATAAGGGACTTAGAGGAACATGTGGGGAGTAAACAGATAACCACTTAGTAAATAACAAAGCGCATGTGCTATACTTTAGGTTAGGGATTGCCTCCAGTCTTCCCAGAGTACAATTATATAAGGTTAGAGGAATAATACTGGAAGGCATTGCAAAAATATTTTTCTTCAAATCAAAGTAATTTAAGACAAATGTTCAAAAATATTCCTCAGATCTTCAGATGCTTTTTTTCCTGCAAATCCATCTACTAGCATATGTTACATGTGGTACACAAAAAAGATACAGTGCTTGAAATACTTTAAATTTCTCCTTGGTTGCCTAAGTATTTTACTTCAAAAAGTTGACACAGGAAGAGAAATAAAGCAAGAAAACAAGAAAGAAAGAAAGAAAGAAAATAAGTTGATTTAATCAGCAAAATACCTGATGCCCTTTATCATAATATCTGTCTGGACAAAATGTCCAGAGCTGCATAAACACGTCACGTGATGGGTGAGCAACTTGCTTACAGGTTGGGCACAAAGGGCTGTAGGGAGTGGAGTGACCTTGGTATCTTCATGTTGTCTTGTACATGTCTTCACTCTTTCCTTTTCTTTCACTCAAGAGAGGATTGAATGTTTGCAAGTTTCATCTGTGCAGTAAAAGAGTTAATATGAAAGTATAAAAGGGTTAATAAAATTGCTGAGACACTTGTTTAGGAGAAAAAAATTATCTGGTCTAACATGAATAGGCAAAGCAGTAGAAATTAAACTTAATAGAAACGTTCATTAGTGTGAGTTCAGTCCTGGTTTCTGAGACTGATAACTGCAAATCAGTAGTCTAGAAATGTAGCAGTTATTTTAAAAGCTCTGTAATATGTACAGTGCAATTGATTCTGAATGTTCTGAGTGGTGGTCTATTAAAGTGTCAGAAATATAAAAGCCCTGTTGTGTAGGCAACCAGTTTTTTAGATCTTTGTCATGCTTCTTTTTGAAGTTCATTGATCTGGGAACCAAAGAGACTGGATAGTAAGTCCTTCATAACAGCTTGATCTACACATTGCTTGCCAGGTAAAACAATCAAACTCTGATTTAATTGATATACCTTTGACCACATCCTAAAAGACAAAATAAAAAATTTCAGAGAAAATATTCTAGAAAGTATCCATAATTTTCCTTTATGAAGGTTTACTTAAAATAGAATTTTGCAGGGTGAGGGGCGCAGTTAATTTGAAGTCACACTCTTCCTCCTTTATGTGTAAATATATATATATGTATATTTTTGCAATATGTGCTCTGGTAGTGTGAGTAGCATCTTCATATAATGCAATTCAGATGGTTTAAAAAGTCTTTTCAGATAGGATCACTGGCACGAATGAGTATTCTTTGAATAAGGCAAGGCTGTCTCAAAATGAACATATCTATCTAATATCTTTGTATTCTGCATTATATACATTGGCTCCCTCCTGATTTTTTTATGACAATTACTGGCCTCAGAAAGCTATATAATCTCTTCCCATTTAAGGGACATAAGACACACACAGGGAAGACCTTGCTATTTACTAGGTTATATCTTTTGTCAAGTGAGAATTGTGAAATCAATTTATTTGGCATCTTATCTGCATAGTGCTGTATCAACTGTGTACAAAGTATGAACAAATCCTAAGGCTGAACCCCAGGGTATTTGCTTGTCTGAATTCTCATTCCTTTGCCAACAAGAAATAATTACATCTACCCTCAGGAGATGCAGTTCCCTTAAGAGAGTGAAGGTGGCACAGCTTTTCTTTGCAAACCTCACCTCACAGTGCTACTTTCTGATTTGACCATCTTTATTCTCAATCTTTGTACTACCATTTGTTTTATTTCTGAAAGTAGACATACAACCCAATATACTTATGAAAATGCATGTAGCTCTTCAATACAGATTTTAGATTTAGATTGAGAGACTAGTTTTTCTTTCTAAGTGACTTGTATGAATACTGACATCATAAGGCCACACAACTATTGCACCATTGCATGCAATTTATTACACTGTTAAAAAGAAAAAAAAAAGGCAAACTAAGCCTAACCTGAGAATGCTTTTCTCTTACTTCTATTTTCATTAGAACAGCAATGGTATACACACTAGTTAATTAAGAGAACAATCTCAGACTTGTAATGGGGAGACCTAAGCAGAATGATGTGGAACCTGACCTATGTAAGATAAAAAGGAAGAAGAAGTCAAGAACAGGTCTTTGTTCAGAAACAAAGTAATTGTCTATGAGACGTTTCTTAGGCTAAGCATTTGTCAGGAGAAGTTGCAGAATTTAACTGTCAACCAATACTCTCCAAGTTTCAGAAGAGATGTTTCAGGATCCATGTGTCCAGATATATTCTGGGACAGAATATATACACATATACATGCAAATAAAGCAGTAAAAAGGAAAGGAAAACAGTGTCATATTGTATCCTCTCATGCATCACCAGTACAGAATGGGCTGTAAATCTTATTTAAGTAGCAGCTTGAGCAGCAAGTTGTAGACATGGGAAGGTATTTTTATTTTTTGACTATTCTGAAACTCTTTTAGGAGAATGTGCTAAATAAATTTGCAAGCATTAAAGCTGAACCACTCAACTTTAATTTATATAACAGTTATTCGTAATTTTAAAGCAAAGCAACTAAAGCTCTAGGAAAAGTAAATATTTTCCTAATTATTTTCTCTTGTTTTAAACTGCAACTATCCAAATTTGGAAATATTTTTGGCTTCCAGTTTTTGATCTGACAAAGAATCTTTATCGCAACTGCTATAATTCCCTTTTTCTCATTTAGAAATGTCAGCAAAATAAAACAAACAACCAAGGGAAGAAAATCCACTCTAGTAGTCAGTCTTGCCTTGCTGAAAGATTCCTTGTGGACTAATAGTAAAAGTATGAAACATGTCATGATGAAAGATAAAGTGCTTTTTTGAGAAATCTGCTGGCAAATTAGTACATATGGCCTTTATCAGAAATAGTATCACTGATAAAAAGAGGTGTTCAGACTAGGTGGTGTTTTTTGTATCAAAATTCATTTATCTAAGTATTACTTCCAGCTTACAACTTCTGACAGGACTGAATGAAAGAAAGATATTTACTTGAGTTGGTATTCTGCTATAAACAAAAACCACTGCCTAGTCTTTTTGCAGTACACGTGACTATTTTTACTGGTTTAACTTTTTTTCTGTTGGGCTTTAGTTTTGGGAGAAAAGTGTTACCAATGTTTATCAGTTTATTTAAAGCAAAGAAATTAAAAGTCTTCAAAATTTTAGACAATGTCTAAGAATTTCTTTTGGAGAATTCTTTAAAGTTCTCTGTAATTGGGAGCACAGTTAACTGCTATAAAGGTTCACATGAACCCCCAAAGTACCATCCTACTTCTGTGTTTTTGCATGAATGGAAGGCAATCCAGTCTAAAATAACTCTGTTACACTTCTGGTTCCCTGTTCCAGTTAATTCTCTTGGGAACAAACAAACTTGACCTTCATGGATTAAAACCTGCACTTGAATGTCAAGTGGTTTCATTCCAAGGCCCACTATAGAAGCTGGTTTGAATAGGATGGGGCTGAAGTGGTTTCTATGCACAACAGAGTAATTTCTTTAGGTAGCTGAGAAAAAACTATCTTGCTATTTGACCTTCAAGCTCATAAAAAATAAATGATCAGGCAGAAAACAAAATCTCATATTTTTAATGGGAAAATAAAGGTACATTAAAGACAAGCTGGTTAATAAGTTCCACCTTTGTTCTACCTACTTCAGAACCTTCTCACAAGGTCTGCAAGGTACATATTAATACCATATTCACAGAGAAGCAATATTGATATACCGCTTCTGCTGCAGTGAACAAGCACGTCAACAGTGCACAGACAATGCTGAATGTGGAAAAGAATGTTCACTGCTATTTCTATTCAAATATTTGAGTTACAAAAGAAAACACTGAAATCTAGCTGCAAACCTACCATAAAAAGATAATAATTCACTGTGTATGCTATGATACCATGACTCTGGTCCTGAAAGTTGATGAACGCTCTTCAAGAATGGTGCTACAATGTTGTAAAATAATGCTATTGAAAAGCTGCAGTAAAGCCTCTTTGCAAAACATGGTCACTGTTTCCTAAAATCTGAGGTCAGGCCACACCCATTAGAGACTTATTGGTTGTTGTATACCCAACATAAATCTCTTTAATGTGAACAAGAGTTACAGGGACCCTGATGACTGCTCAGGCATTCAAGCCAATTACAGCAGCCAGTCTTTCAAGCCCTCCCTTGCACAGACCTTACCATTCACAATAGTGCATATGTGAATAAGTGTGAGAAATGGATTTGTAAAGGATTCTCAAAAGTTGACTGAAAGCTCACACCATTTTGTACATTTGTATGCAAACTCTGAGATAAGGTGTGCTGACTTAGAAAGGCCATGGAATAGAGATGACGTTTAGAGAGAGACTGAACTCGAAACAAGTTTCAAAAGATGGCCTTGCAAAAAGACCAGATCGTTTAGAGAGAATTAGAACTGTGAAAGACGCATTGCAGCAAGACTAAGTGGGGTAAAATAATAGGTGATTGGTGTTAGAAGTATTAGCAACATCGTGTGGCAAAAGCTAATAGGCTGAAAAACATTTGTAAGGTATTGTAACCAGGAAATAGGTTGGCTCCTGATAGAATGCTGTTGAGTTTTACATATCTTATGTCCCGCCCTTCTACACGACTGATAATGGAACAAAACCTTTTAAAATGCCTTCCTGTTGCCCCATCCTTGTAGAGCTGGGAGTTCCCAACAACTAAGGGCTTGTGACAGAAGGAAAACATCCACTGCACTTGCACAAACGGAACCTAAAGTCCTGCTAATGTAAATAAGGGAAACCATCAGTTTTTAATTCTTATCTTTCTTATCTTCTAACATAAGTAAATTGATTATAGTTTGGGTCTTGAGAGGCAGTCATTTCTGTGGTAAAGCCTTTACCATCAGTATGAATATGGATTCTATTTTCTATATTAGTGGATAGTAAACGATGGTTAAGCTTGAGATCCTAAAATTCAAGCCTCTTCTTCCACTCAGAGGGAACAATGTATCACTATTTAACAGTTCTTATTGATAAAAATACAAGAATAAAATATGTTTTTCATTATTGAAAGTCATAGACAAGCTAATGAAATTTCACTTGTTTGGGCTTAATTCATATGAAGTTCAAATGGATTTAGTTATCTTCATCTTGCTAGTAAGCCTTATCCAGGAACAAAGAGATTTCTCTTTGTTTCTCTTGTGTTGCTCCTGCCTTTCCCAGCTGCCATCACAGTTTTGTCTGCTGTAATTTCTGGCATGTTCAGCAGTAAAAAATATTAAATACATCACTTTAAACTAAAAACATTAGTCAGAGCCCCATAAAAAGAGATGTTTGACCTGATATTTCAGCGTGCTATGGAACATTTTATTCTGAATCTTCAAACTTTTAATTGATTTTGAGAAACAGAACTCATCAGCTGTGCTCTTTTCACTCTTTAAAAAAATGGATGTAACTAAATTAATTTGAAAAATACGTGGAATTGGGAGAGTGAAGAAAACACAGGAAGATGAAATTTACTAATATAATATAGAGAATTAATTCCAGCAATTACATAGTAAAATCTGATTAAAAATAAAGTATTTACTTTTAAAATATATAATTAAAATTATAAAATTATTTAAAGGTACAAAATTCTTCTTAAGAGAAATTTTGAGAGAGAGATTTGAATTAGGAATGGCAGAAATTTTCATGTAACAAAATAACTTTGGTTTAGCAGATACTAATTCCTTCCAGTAAAATGGTTTTTTCTCCTTGTGACTGTTCAAAACCCATGTTGAATGACAAGCCTACTTTGCCTCATTTTTCAAACCAGTGTTTCTGTTTTACTGGTCAGTTCATATTCTGTTTTCAGGAAGACAGTCTGCTTTTTGTCTTCTTTAAAAAATGGCAACTTTTTTTAAAAAATGGCAGAAAGTGTCAGGCTATTGAATAAAAAATGCATGTGTTATTCCTAAGGGAAAAAGAACTTAACAGGGCAAAAATTGTCTGAAGAAAAAACCCCACACTTAAATTGATGAACTTCTCATAGATTTAAATGTCAGGAACAACTCACAACATTAGTTCAAATATCCATGATTCTAAAAAACCAGCTCAAACTGAAAGATTACCTACCAAGTTTCTCTACAGGTCTAGAGTTTATACCAAGCATTTTTGCACCAGAGGGTTTCAAAATTGCTAGAAATGTTTAATTTCTGGAGTTAATTTATAATTCTGATATTATTCCATCTTTAGCAACAGAAGATTAACATCATGATATGACATCATATTTGCAAAACTGAGTTGGCCTTTGAAACTGGCACTTTGTATTCAGATATACTGCACCATTTATCCAGTGGCTTTATAGTCTGAGGTTACATTTTCAGGGGTTCAACAAGGGATGTAAAATCCCTCCTTTTGGGATGTAAAATCCATCTTTTGGGATGTAAAATATTTCCTGATGTGTCAGTCCTGTGACTAATACAAGATGTTTTTGCTCAGTCTGATGAATGCTACAGGGACAGGCCTTTGCTTCTTCCTTTTAACTTTTATGACATAGAACATCTCAGGCTTTTTGGGGCCTGCCTTTTTGTGAAGAAATGTTTCATCCCAAAGCTTAGCAAAGATTTTCTGAACAAAGCATCATCTTATTGTGTAAAGATGTCTAAAGCACTTATTTAGAGTAAAGCAAGAAAGAGTTGAATAGATAAGTAATTGAACATGTTTCTTTCTGGATCAATTAAACACTTGATTTCAATCTTACTTAAGGAATAGTTCCGTTTATAAGCCTCAGATTAAAATTCTTCCAAATTTCTTATCTTTTTGAAAGAAAAAGTGTAAAAAGTTTGCATCATAAACCTTGTCTGCAGTCAACTATTCTCAGTACAAGTTAATCTAAAGTCAAGTTTTGGATGTGATGCTATATGTTCTCAATGTAAGCTCCCTTATTTTCTCACAGAATATATTTGAAAAGAAACATCACAGTGTATACTTGCTGTATGGTTTTTTTCCAGCAACTCAATTGCTAGAACAGTCACAAAAACTGAAGACAAAAGACACATTATCAGATTGTAAGTAGATTTTAGTTTCTATTCACATGAAAATTCATAGCAGAAATGTGAAGTGTTTGGCCAGCCTTAATTGATTTTCCTTCTTGTAGTTCAATATTTTTTTATGGTATAGGCAGAAACCAGAAAACAAAAAGGAACAGATTTAAAGAAAAAAAAATTTTAAAGGGAGTAAAGCATAATCTCTTCAGCCTTTAAATACTGCTTTTTTAAAAAACAGGCTATACAAATCCTCCATTAATGGGAAAATCGAGGTCTTGTGCAGGATGAGAGGAAAGAGAAGACCAAAATAGAAAAAATTGTGATAAAATGAGTTTGCATACAATGAATTCTTTTTGAAAAACACATGCACATACCCAATTATGTTTCTCCTTCTACTTACTTACTCTCTTTGCTCAGTATGAGAACTGCTAATAAATAAATACTGAGTACTGCATGCAAAGACCTTTTAGTCAGATTCCAAAATTTTACTTGCTCTCAAATATATAAGCATTCCTTATGTCCTCAGATATAAAAACTCATGGTTGTACTTCACAAAGAAAGAAAATTATACTGATAGATAAATCACCTTGCCTTATGTACAATATTAAGAAGAGGATGGGTTGCTACTATGGGTGTTGGAATCAATTTTTTAGGAACAAAACAGGAAGAAAACAGTTAACTGAATATTCTTTTATTTTGAATGAGCAGTCAAGACTGCTGGAGCCCAAATGCCTAAAATGCATTGTGATGCTAGTTCAGCTTTTATCCACAAAGCATGCTGTTAATCCTATGAAGCACTTACTAAATTAATAATGTGAGAAATTAGAAGAAAAAGATTCACAATTAAAAAGAGGTTACTTGGCATATCTTGTTGAACAGCTTCTTCCTAACCAACCATAGCAGCATCACTAAATGCAACATTAAGACCTTTTTTAAAATGTCCCCATATTTCAGATAGTTTCTAGGCTTTAATTGCTATTGGGCATAACATTCTAAAGTCAATTGCAGATTGAAACATCATGCAAATGATTTAGAATAAACCTGTCTTCTGTGGGTTTTTATCGTCTTGACTATAAATTGTAAATTGTGCATTGCTGCAGCAAGATTAGAATATATTCCACTGAAACTCATTGGTGATTCTTCTCTTGGAGAAATTTATATTTTCTTTTCAATATCAAATGGAAATATGAAAATAATTCTTTGAAAGATACTGTATATGAGTAATGTACTAAAACAACCACTGATTCACTGTGTATTAAAACAAAAACAGTGAGAAAACTCAAAAGGCTGATACTTACTAGACTATCTAAACACCTATCTCTATTCTCAAGTAAATTTCTAAAGTAGTTAATAATGCACTAGAAGGCCTATTGACTGATTAAGTGTACCAGCAGAGCAATGCAAGAGGAAGTAACTTAAAATATTTACTTTAATTTAGAATTTACAATTGAGGAATTACACCTCTCTATTAAAAAAGAAAAAAAAAAGCAAAAAAAAGCACACCAATTTTATAATAAGTTCTGCAAGTTCTGCAAAAATAAGTTCTGCAACTTCTGCAAAGTGGAAGCTTTATAAGGTATACAATGACTTTAATCTTTCTTTATAACAGTAAGAGAAAGTTTAATTTTTATCCCCCAATGTACATTTATATTTAGATAATATTTATTTAGATAGTAAGTACAAATAAGTGCAATTCAAAAGTGTGCAAGATAGATGTAAAACAAGGCAGTCACAACACACCTTAGAAAAAGTGTTTATGACTAACGTGGTTAAAATCAGTTTGAAGAAAGTGATCTTTATTATTGCTGTGTCTTTGTATTTTAATGTTTTCATGACAGGTTTCAATACTTCCTTATACTATCACAAAAATATCCTACACCTCAAAGCCAACCCCTCCCATAAAACCCAGCTGAGACCACTTCATTTCTAGTCTTAATCTAGACACAGAACAGTATTTCACCAAAAGAGGGTAAAAAATAAGATGTAAGATTAACTATAATCCACTAATGAAATTCATTTATCTAATTATTTAAATGAAAAAAAAAAAATGCAGTGGTTTCAACAGGAATATTCAAGTAAGAAATCTAAAGCTGGCAGAATATTTTGTCATCCTCCCATGTATTAAAAATAAAAATAGCAAAACAAGAACAAAAAATCGTAAAGAAAGTCAAGTGGGCAAGACAGCCTAGAGAAGGCATGTTTCTTGAAAATATACTCAATAGTTCATTCATTAATTCTTTCATTTGTACATAGGTAATCTGAGTACTTATAGGATAAGTGAGTATGATGCTCACAGCTAGGTCTATTAAACTGAATGGAGAGGAAATTTTGTCCAATCACCTCCTTTGTACTCAGGACAGGGATAATTTTTGGGTTTGTGCATACAGAAAATAGGATTCTAACTCACTTCTCCCATGTATTTTTGGAATATGTTTAAAAGAAAAAACCAAGACAATAAATACACATCTATTTACGTTTACTTTGTATATGCAGATTGTAAATCCCAGGGGAATGAAAAGTCTAAGTGCAGTAATACTCATATACAGAGGGTTTCCTAGAGGCATGCTCAGAGGCAATGAATTAGAAATAAAAGTAAGAAACCTGGCAACAGATTTCAGAGTCCCTGTGGAGTTTGTTCTGAGCATACATCACGGCTTAGTGCAGTGCTGAAACACTACTGTGCTTCTTACACCACCTTGAAATATTGACAGCCACTGACCCATTCTGAGCAAAATTTTTTAGGGTTTTTTTTGTTTGTTTTGGATTTTTTGTTTTGGTTTGGTTTTATTTTTGTTTTGGTTTGGTTTTTTTGGTTTTTGTGTGTTTTTTTGTTTTGTTTTGTTGGACTTTCTGTTAAGTCCCCAGGTGAATAAAAAAAATTGCTGTGTCTGGAAGCCACCTGTTCCAAAGTGCTTTTTTAGGAAGGAGACTGACCTATCTCTGAAGAAAAGATAAATTCTGAGTGACTTTCAGTAAGAGATTTTGTATCCAAACTACAAGAAAAAAAAGAATAAATTATGTTTACCCAGAATGAACAAAAAAAAGAGTCAGACAAATCGTACTGTGGTTCTGGAAGAAAATGTCCAGTACACAGCTAGATTAGTCCAGAGTCTCATGAGTGAACAACATGCTGACAGTTTGGGTACAATAAGATTATAGCAAATGAAGTGACATCAACTTGGTGACTGGTTGCTAGTGGGGTTTCACAGGGCTCCATCCTCAGTCCTGTGCTTTTCAACATCCTCAAAAACAACTTGGATGCAGGACTCACTAATGACATTTATAGATAGCAGGTGTATAACAACACTAAATTGGGAGGAGCTGTTGACACCATTGCAGGTAAAGGGGCCCTGCATGGAGATCTCAAAGATTCAGTGGACTGAGCAATCGGCAGCTGTATAGAGTTTAACAAAGATGAGTGCTGGATTCTGCACGTGGAGCAGGGCACCCCTGAATGTGTGCATAAACTGGGGAATGAGAGCATGGGGAGCAGTGCTGTGGAAAGGGACCTAGGGATCCTGGTTGACGGCAAGTTGAAGCTCAGCCAGGAGGGCCAACCCTGTCCTGGGGACATCAGGCAGAGCATCCCTTGCCCTCACCAGCTGGGCAAGGGAGGGATTGTCCTGCTCTGCTCTGGGCTGGGGGGGCCTCACCCTGAGTGCTCAAGGCAGTTTTGGGTGACATATATAATAAAGGAATGTAAAGCTAATAGAGAGCATCTAGAGTAGGGCAATGAAGACTGTGAAAGGTCTGGAGGGGAAGATATATTCAAGGAGAGGCTGAGATCACTTGGTCTGTTCAGCCTGGAGAAGAAGAGACTGAGAGGAGACCTCATTGCAATCTGCAACTTCCTTGTGAGTGGAAGAGGAGCAGACACTGATCTCTGCTCTGTGGTGACCAGTGACAGGACCTGAGGGAATGTCTTGAAGTTGTTTCAGGGGATATTTCAGCGGGATATTAGAAAAGGTTCTCCACCCAGAGGGTGTTTGGGTGCTGAAACAGGTTCCCCAGGGAAGTGGTCATGGCACCGGGCCTGACAGAGTTCAAGAAGTGTTTGCACAATGTACTCAGACATGTGGTGTGATTCTTAGGATGTTCCATGCAGGACAAGGAGCTGGATTTTGATGATCCTTGTGCATCTCTTCCAACTCTGGTTATTCTATGATTCTATGATTCTAACAACTCTAAAACAAACTTAATTGGATGTAGCTACATGACTATTTATACATTTCTTGCTTTTATAATGTCATGAACTTAGCTTTGGCTCTTTTACATGACAGTAGCTTGAGAAAATCTATGAAATAGTTAACTGAAAGAAAAGGGAGGACCGCTCTTTTTCTCTTAGTCGGCAATATCTCACCGTGTGAATAGTCAAGATTAGATGCTAAAATGAATTAATTTTAACTGCCAAGTGTTGCTTTTCCATCAGAAATTCTGTCATGTGGCTCTGTTAAATAAAAAACTGTCCATAGAGACTACTCAACTATACTAGTTGTGTATGTTTTGATTAAACTATATTACTGGTTTTCACTGCAAAACCGATCTTTGTGATAGCTTTCCCTCACTGTCTAACTTGAAAACTTTGTGTTTTAATTATGTGTTTTGGTAAAACAAACATAATTTTCTTTTCCATAGTTTCAGTTTAATCCTAGGATTTTAACTTCCATAACTTGTACTTTAATCTCTTTCTCAGGACTTCAGTAGAAATAACAGCAATAGGAAATATTTAAATAGCACTTTCTGTAACAGAATTATTTTCCATCAAATATGTCAGTTTATTTTTCTAGGCAAAGATTCTCTTTTTTTGACTCTGATCCATGACCCTTTCCAATGACCTTGCTAGTCTCTTCATGACCATACAGCTCATTATAAAACCATATATAAGAGCTCCCTAGTAACCCTTTTCAATATGTTTATCTAGGAGAGAAAAAAGAAAAGTGTTGCTAAATTTCACTCAAGTCTATGCAGTTTGACACGTTCTTTTGTTGCACACATATTTGGCAAAAGGAATTTAATTAGTTCTTTCAAAGTCTATCTTGCTTACTGCTCTTGTGAAGGCACTGTATTTGAATACATATGTGTTAAAGATATTTGAGTCCTGATTTAAGAAGTAACCTGATTTAAGAAGGTACTGGTTTTCCTAGTTCCTGCAAATACAGATTCTAGTATCCTTTCTAATATCTGTGATTTTTTTTCCTACAATGCTTAGACTGAAACTAGAATTAAAGGATGAACAAAGCAGCAGAAATTAAAACTACAATCCTAGTGATCTTTCACTTGTTCACAATCATTTCCAGTAGCTCAAGGATGAGCAGTTGAAGGATAAATTAGCTGAGATCATGTACAAATCCCTAGTAAAATTAATACAGAGCCTCTTTCAATAAAAATAACTTGAGACATTTCTATTACTTATCTGTCTTCAAAGTACAGACAAAAATTAACTATGTAATGATATCCTCTGAACTTTTCTAGTCTTCTTTTTTTAATGGAATTGTGATTCAGATCCAACAGAATAACCTTCACTTGTCTATAATAAATTTTCTTTTGAACTGATAATCCTCCCCTAGGATTATCTTCCCTTCTGGGAATACCCAAAAACAGTGGGGTGTGCTTAGAACCTCCCGAGATTCCCTGGCCAGAGTACAGCAAGGCAAGTGTTACCTACCCACTTGTTAAAGATGAAAAAGTAGTGAGAAAGAAAAGAAAGCTTTCAAAATACATTGTTTCAGGTGCTTCCAGCTCTCTCTTACTTCCACAGGGACTAGGGAGATTAAATATCTGCCATTGTATTTTCTTATTCCACAGCACACCAATAGGAAAATAGCTGGCAGTGTTTTGCCTTTAGTAAGGAGCATAATGACCAGATCAAGAATAAAACTAATGTCTTGGGGTGATTTTATGATGATCCTCTATCCCCTGATAATCTGCTCTATGTCCACAAGTGGTTGCTATAGGTTCAAGGTGAAGCCAGGGCAGTGGGGAGCCTTGAGGCTCTTGTGCAGGCTTTTGTTGAAGCCTCACTCCCCAGGCATCCATGGATGGGCAGACTGGGTCTCTTCATTTGCCTGGATAGCTTGGGCTTTGTTAGCCTAGGCAAGAAGTCTTTTCTTCCTCTTTCTGCCTTTGGAGACTGCAACAGCAGTCCTTCAGAGGGCGATGTTTTTTCTTGAACTACTCAGTTTGATTTGGTCCAAGGTCAGAGAGGACAATCAATGGGAGAAAAATCGGCAGTACACCAGCAGGGAGCTGAGGGGCTACCCTGTCCCAGCTCCAGACTTTGGAAAAGCTGTACCCACAACAGAAAAGACACTAAATCTTTGCAGCTTCATCTGCTGTGAAGAGGAGACCAACATCAAAAGTTCACCAGGTTTCTATTTGTTTTTGCCAAAGTTGCTGTGTGAACCCTTTGTTTTGTTTTCCCTTCCCTGAGGCAAAAGCAAGGTGGCATCACTTTTTTTTTTCTTCTCCCCACCACCTTGCAGCTATTGTGTGGGGTTTTTTTATTGTTTTGGTTTGACCTTTTTTTTGTGGGGTTTTTTTTTTTTTTGTTTTTTTTTTTTTTTTTTTTTTGGGCTTTTTTTTCTTTTCTTCTCCTTGTCTGGCAGTTTGGAGTTTTTTGTTCTTGGTTGGGGGTGTGGGGGGGAAGGTCTAACAGTTCAATATCTAGCACTTCTTCACCATTTCTTCCTGTACCATGTTGGCAATCTGCTTGTCAATAAATAGTTGGATTTTTTTTCTCCTTCATCCACTAGTTTTAACTTCTCAGAGGCAGAAAGAGATTGTTGGAACCCTTTTTCAGAGGAAACACTCCTTCCAGACCATTTTCTCCTAAACTTGTCTCCAAACTCACAGAACTGCCAATAGAAAAATATCTCAAAAGAAGAAATATGTTATGATTCAATTCACAATTCACCTCAGGGGCCAGAGATGATTACAAATTGTGGTTTTCTTTTCACTGAAGATTTGATACTGAATACTTGGCATGATTAACCAGCATACATGCAGATTATGCTAACTAAATATTCTGCTGCTTTTTTGCCACACAGTTACAGCTATACTGATCTCACATAGTAAGCCACTGATACTATGAGATGCAATCTTGAAATGGAAGTCTGAATAATGCATTACATGTATGACATGGGAAATGCCATAACTCTGTGGGAAGACTGCAATTCATAATCTGGACATTTTGTTCCCATAGGTAGCCTCAGCTAGTCATTGAATAATTCTATTAATTTATAATCTTAATTCATTTATAATCTTACATTGCACTAAGTTCAGTATAACCCGTTTCTCTGACTCCAAAAATACAGCATTCATACTTCTCAGAACAACATAATACTGTATTAAATACATGAAACAGTAGAAAAATTCCAACATATTTCTACACCAGAAACAAAAATCCACTCTTTTTGTCAACTTTCAGTTGTGTCTACATTTGGGTTTCAATATTTTCTATCCAGAAGCATTATTACTTAACCTCTATCCTCTTCATTTATTTCTGTATGATTTAGTTTTCCATTCACCTTTAAAGGGCCTGGATAAAAGATTTAGTCTTTAGTACTTATTTAGTACTTTCAAGGATAGAACTTAGGGACAGATGTTGATATTTAGAACCTCATAATCAAATCCTTTTTGACTGTGAAGTGCAGGACATAAGAGTCCTGGCTCCCTGAGGTAGGCATGTTAGAGGAAATCCTCTGGAGAATATGACCATCTGGCATACATTTTGATGACATTTCAGCAGCCTGGCAGGGCTTCTGAAAAAGATTTCAGATGTTTCAGTAGGAAGAGACAAAATAAATATCTGTGTTACCAGCATACTGAATTTTCTGTGCTTCCATAAACAAGAAATAGGTCCAGACCTTATTCTTTTTGGAGTCAAATTAGAGGTGACATCAGTAGAAAGAATCAGTACTACAACAGGACAGGAATTATTCCTGTAATAGCTACCAAAATGTGACAAATATATAAAGAGCAAGTATCCTGAAGGAATAAGGCCTCTTTAGAAGTAAATGCTAAGAGAAAACAATTCCCTGAATAGTAGGAATTAGACAGATTCAAAAGCCAGTTTACGAGAAAAATAGATATAGAATCTAAATATTTTGTTGTTTGTCTGATTTGATTGTACTGGTGATGAAGGACAGGAATTTGTGCCTTCTGTAATACTATTGATGGAGCCCTAACTAAAGTGATTCAGTGGAGTTCATCAGGTTGACTTATATAAGTTTATTGCACTAGGGTTATCCAGTTCCTTCCTCCCCTAAATATCTGGCTATATTCAGGCTATTTAGACTACTCACTTCTATTTTAGCAGGTAATGTGGCATCTCCACACTGCTATTAGGCTTGGAAAAAAGTAGAGTATCATTCCAATATCTTCTGCTGCACTTAAGTCTCTTAAGTGCTCTGTCCTAATTCCCTAAGTAACTTTCAAGTCAGTACCCTACTATCTTTTAAGTACTCAGCACAAGTTTACTTGTTCCAGTTCAAACTTGTCCTTTTCAAACTACTTAAGAGATTAAAGTTCTGAACTCTCTCACATTTTCATTTACTTTTAGGAATAATTTTTTCTACTCTTACAGTAGTGTGGAGAAAGCAAATTTTCCTCTAGGAAAAGAATTATTGTGTCAATTACTGACAGAGACTTTGTTTTCAAAATTAATCATTAACACTAAGACCCTTTCCTTTCTCCAATAATCACTTCTGATTCTAGGCCCAATGGTCAATGGAAGGTTCTCTTTGTCACCTGTCAAGAACCACATAAACATAGCACCTGTCTCCAATTCCTGCTGGATGATTACTCTCAGAAATATTTCTTTATTTCAGTGGCAATGCCTTGGAGCAGGCTGCTGCAAACTCTTGTAGCTATTTGGATTAGAGTACCTTGCTGAAAAAGGTTAAAAGTTTATCTTGATCACAGGCACCCAACCCCGTACATACATTCCAGAATCAATAATGCTTTTGACTAGCTTACAACTCACTGATATGTGTGCTAAACTCAGACTAAGGAGTGAGGAGGAGATAAAAAGGAGCAATGCAGAAGTCAGTCCTCTGCCTCTTCAAAGCTCTGGCTCTGAGCTAGGCTTCCTGTAAAGATAAAACAGTTGGAGGGCATGAAGTCTTGTGGCACTAGGCAGGTGCTGAGGGGTATGTATTTATTAGAAGTCTTTGTCTCTTGTTCCTGAAACTATCATATGCCATGGTTGTTTTACCACCACACTGTAAGCAGAGACTATAGTGAGTCACAATACACAGTTATGGAAAAAGGAGTTATGGAGGAAGTCCTATAATCTCTTGCAGGAGAGACTGAAGAAGTTTGACATGTCACAGTGACACAAAGGTCAGCACATTGACCCTTTTTGTTGTTTAATATCTGCTTAATAAAGGACTCTACTATTGATCTCTGTGTTTCAGGGAATACTCTGTACCAATAGCCTGGAAAGAAAGAAGGAGAGGGAGAATGTAACTGTTTTCAGCAATGATCATAGTTCCAGAGGAATAGCATTCTTATTCCACTTTTTTCTCAAGTAAATGCATTACATAAATTGAAATAACATAAAAAGCCAGCATACTTCAGGTCATTACACAGTTATTCAAAACATTTTACTTTTCACCAATTCTGTAGCCCAGTATTTATTCTTAAGAGACAGTGAACGTCACCTGCACTGCCATGCATCAAAAGGATGGACGAGGTCCAAATACTCTATCAAAACAGGGAACACCTGTCAAAGGATGAGTAATTTAGGGCAGCCCAGAAAGAGTCCTTTACATCAGGAATTTTATCAGCAAAATATAAGCTCCTGTGATGCCTTTTTGGGGCTACCTAAAAACAGATGCCAGAAAAAGTTAAGGGAATAAAAAGCAGTTTTATTTATTGAAGGGCCTTCAGGTACATTTTGGGCAGATGAACTCCACCCAGGAGCTACAACCAAAAATGGACAGTGTCACAGCTTTTTTCAAACTTTTGTAATTTTGGTCCATTTGCATATTGAGGGTTAATCTTCCATTTACAGCTTCAGCTAATGAAGTAATCTACCCCAAGTTTTCTCCCTCCCAACTCACTTTTGTTTACATTTCTCAGAGCCTGAGACAGTGAGGTGTCCTTAATTCCCACACCTGAAGAGGAATTGTGCTGTCTGACCAAAATGTGAAGACAGTAGCTAACACTCTATATGGAGTTTTGAGTCATACACTAAAGAACTGCAGGATTACAAATACATGAAAAATATAAAAGCTAAAATCCTAAGGCATCACCTGCATAGTTTGGATATAAATTTTGGTTGATACCTACATACATATCTACATACATAACTAATTTGGATGAAGAAGAGTTACCTGTTTGTGAATAAATCTTCTCCTATAAATCTTGGTATCTTCTTGCACTGAGAAGACTTACTACTGAGGTTGTATTTACGAGGTATTAAGGCATTTTAGGATGCAGATGGATGCTTAATGAAACCTGTCCTGTTCAAAAGCTTCTAGTTACCAAACTTCCAACATAATTACATTTCCCAAGCTTTCTTCTTTTCTTCAACTGAATTTTTATTGAGCTTCATTTAAAATATATACTTTTTTTTTTTTTTTTTTTTTGCTGTGGTTGCAAAAATCACTATACTGGAAATAATACTTCCCCGATAACCATTCTAGAAGATGAAAATACTGCCTACCGAGCTGAGCTTGTAAAATTCTTACTTTGGAAAGAGAAAATCAGCATTATTTTCTTCCAAAATGGGGTCTTATCATTTTTGCACACTTAAAGAAAATTACTTTACCAGTTTATGATTCCTCCTGCCTGAAAGTGAAGTAGGAGGAAGCACAATTTTATATTTATGGATACTTCTGCAAATTATATCACTATAACACCCACAGAATTTGACAGTTATTTAAGGTTTTCCTGTCACATGTTTTTCTTCTTCAGTGGTTATTTGTGTTGGTAACTTCCACTGTATACAAAATTAAAATCTATTCTAATTCTGAGCAGTCTGGGAGTTAACAAACTAAAACTTGACAGCTGAAAAAGCTAGCAGATAATATTAGGATTTTTATTAAGGATTAGATCTATTTGCAAATATAGCTTCCTTTCAAGAAATGATGATTTGTTTCTTTTTGTGTTTTATGTAAATCTGAAATATTTTTTATAATATGACTGTTTTTTCAATCACACTGTAGAATCTAATATAAATGTAGAACATACCAGCACAGACTAGTAATCTACCTGAATTTGAGAAGCATTCTTCACTGTGTAAACTGAAAAAAATATTTTCTTAAAGAATTTCCTTTTCAGTCTTGACAAGCATCTCTTTGCATGTTTCACAACCCAAACTGAAAAGAATTCTGCTAATAATCTGTACTTGATCTTACTTTTACTTGATGCTTTAACTCTGCAATAGAAGCAGAGGTGTCACGAGAGAATAGATACTCTCCAAGCACATTTACATTACGTTGCAGCTGGCAGTGTGGAAAGAAGATAACCTTATTCTTATCCTGACATACTATGGTGACTGTTCGAGAAAGGGGGGAGAAATATTTTATCCCTTCAGTTACAATTTTTTTTTATTATATCAGTATTCAAAGCTAAAGGCATAGATCTGGCAGACTGATGGTCCACTCCTATTGTCTGAAACCATGGACAAGATGTTTTTTCAAATTCTGAAGTCCCAGGTGCTTTATTCAAGAGGTGAGTGAAAAAGCATGAAAACATTATGAACACTGATAAGAAAACTTTGCATCTAAGAGCTGAGTATTTCTTTCAGCATCTCTGTATAGATATAAGTTCTTTTTTATAGCTATTATATCTAATTAGGCAAATATTCTTGACAAAGTTTTTACAAATCTACCTACTAATTTACCTGATCAAAATGTTCTTAATGCCTTTATTTAATTTCCTTACACAGAGAGCTTGTCTCCTGGCCAAACAAACTAAAATGTTTGTATTATGATCTACGTTTTTGAAGCTTTTCCAAAAAGAGCTCAAAATCAGCCTAAGCATGCTTCACTTCCACCTAGAAACTGAAGGACTATACCTTAAGGATTAATTTATTTTTCTAAGTCTTCTCTTTTCTAATTACAAACAGATGCCAGTCTTCACAAATTTGGTCATTACTCAGATTTTAATGTTTGGGGTTTTGACCACTCTAGTCCTCAACAACTTGTTGCAACAGTAAAACTTTCTTTGGCAGCCATGGAACCAGGCCAGGTCTTAAGTACAAGTGATGTGTATGAAAGGTGGCTCAGACTGCTTGGTGAAGTGTTGAGAGTTGGTTGTCCTCTAATATCCTTCTCCCTTAGTCAGGTAATTGTTTCTGTGGATTGGTGGAAAGGGAATAATTACATAGGAAGGATATATGGGATGGTGTAAATCCACTTTTTTATTACACATTTACATATTTATTTCTCATCCAGAGTATGAGGTTCTCATTTGAGGACCTGGTGTGCTACTCTTGAGGGAGGGCAACTGAGGTTCCTCTTAATAAATCCTTAGAGTGAGGCGACACTGAATGAGTGGCCTACTGGAGATCTCCAGATCTTCCTTACTCTCCTAACAGCAGCTCATGGTTTGGTAGTTGGATTGGTGTTATTGGAAACTGCCAGTTGTCTCCCAGAGGTTATTAAATCCTGGGCTGTCACAGTACAGCTAGTCTGTAGCTGGACAGATAAATCTGGCGATAGTGAGAAACCCAATTTGGCTCTCCTAGCTGAATAAACAAGTCCCCGGGTGAATAGTGATAGATTTGAGCACCCCAACCAAAGAGAGCACCCCAACCAATCCTTTTCAACCATAAATGCATACATATTACTGGTCAAAGAACTGGGCAGTGTTAAGACCCAGACCAATCAGTTGTGTAGACCTGGGAGTTTTGAGCTCCTTGTATGAGAAAGCTCTAACAATAAAGCATGTTGTTTGTTCAGGAGTGCCCAAGAGTTCCTGCCATTTTTGTCACCAACCAATGACCCCTAATGTAATGTTGGGCTACTTACAGATGTGTCAAGACACGTGCATTCTGGTTCTGCGGTCTGGGAGCTGACTTTATTCATTCAGGTAAGTGTTTGGTATGAATTTTCAGTGTATTGAGCAAATCCTGGACTAAAAACAGAAATTGAAGATGATCAGATTTCATTTCCATAGGAGAGCTACCTTGAGTCTCCAATAACTTTGTATGCATTAACTGGAAACAGGCCTCCTTCTGCAAACTTTTTCAGTATATGACCAATTGTGTGGCGTTCTTTCCACAGGATTCAAGCTTCCTAACCAGTATTCTGCCCTCGGGGTTAGAATCATGGCTCTTGGTTATCACCAGTGGTTGGGAAGACTCCTGGAGCCCAACATTCCCTTGCTTCACTCAACAAGTCCCAGTCTCGCTCAGTAAGATACCCTCTAAATATATTCAGTCTCTGTCTCATTTCTCCTGTACTTCTTTGGTATTTGAGCTAGGCTTCACCTGTGTAAGGGGTTGTGTGTGTTGTAGTTTGCTGAGCTCCACCCTGAACATATCTAAAGTTTCACTTTTAATGAAGGAGCACAGTTTCACGTCATTATCATTCCCCAAGTAATATACTGTTTCTCTAGTTTCTCAGGGAAGTACGGGGACTTGATATTTGAAATCTTCCAACAGCTCCCTGTATCCTTAGTACATGATTCCCACCCTCTAGTTTCTTGTTCCCCCCTGAGGGTTTCCTGTCCTTCCAATGACTCTTGTAGGGTCAATTAGAATAACTTACTCATTTCCCTTTCTCTTCTGGTAGTCTCATGTACTGTGGCAACCTGGGAGAACTCTTTTCCCAATTATTCTTGCAAGATACCAAATCTTGCAAAGACTACAAAGTTTTATTCTCTTTTTTCTGAGAAGCTAATCATTCTTCTTACACAGCTATTAGAGATGCACCCAGAATGGTACAGACAACTACCTTTACTTGTACGTTTTAGTTTTTCTTTGTTTCTTACAATGGCATTTCAATCTGCCATAACTTTTGAGTCATGCCAATTATGTGCCCAAATCATACCCAGGACGATAAGCTTTACATTTTTTAATCTTACCAATAAAGGACTGTCCCCATTTGGATTGCCTTGGATGGTCATATTTTTTAATTCAGTCATTTTAAGTCTCTGAGAGCTAGTGTCTTTCTCCCTGTTTTCCTCTGAGAACTGGCACTTTACTCCAGGAGGATCTTGCATAAGTCTAGGCACTACTGCTTAGTCCACAACACAAATGTATCCTGCCCATGATGTCAGTAAAATGGAATCTGCTTCTGAGGCAAAGAAAAAGTTTAACTCCATGGCCTGAGCACTTTAGCACAAGGTGCAAGATGCATAAGTAAGATCATAGATTTAAAAAACCATGTGACTTTCCTTTGAACAAAAAGCAATCCTCAAAATGGCATCTAAAGGACAGTATAGTAGGATGGAAATACAGATGGACTGGAAGAAGATTTAATGAAGATTTTTTTTTTCTGCTAAAATTTATTATAATTCTAATATAACATAGTAAATATATTTAAATTATATTATATATGATATGATTGATATGACAGTAATAAATGCAATAAAAATATAATAAAACAGAGTAGTGAGAGGGGGAGTAAATTTTTAGAGTCTGAAATCATGAACAATCTATGTTGTAATTCATATAATTACATGAGTGATAGGCTAACACCACAAAGAGACAGCAGTAATCACAAATAACCTAGTTTCAGAATATCTACTTGTAAAGATTAAAATTGTGATAAACATAAAAAGGTGAAAACACAGAAGTATATATTTTTATGTTCTGTTTTTCAGTCTCTTTTACAAAAAAAAAAATTGTGTTACATATTTCATATACTATATTTGTATGCATTTGAAGGCTTTTTTAAAATTAAACACCACAATAATTTTAGTTAGGGGAACAAATGCTTTTACAGGGAACTTTTGAGTTACTATGATATATATTATTCTAATTTTTTTTTATTCAAGATGAGTAATTGTGATGGATAAATAAAGTACTTCTCACAGAACAGGAGAGATTAGGAAGTCGACCAAGAGATGTCAATACTTTCATGAAAAATCAATGGGGTTGAAAGTAAATGTCAATTGTAAATCAACCTCAATGAGATTTTCAGATATTTTCTAAAAAGTTCTTACTTCTTGAGTCCAAATATCAATATTTAAGATTTATTTTAAAATACACTTTTCAGAGCTGCTCAGCTCATAATCTGGACAGCCTTGACTAAGAATTTATCACTCATTTTAATGATAGACAGATGTTCTCTAACATAGCAGGGAGGATTTGATCACTTGTTGATGAGAAAAATACATTTGAATACTTTTCAAGCATTCTGTTGTCCAGTTACATATTTTAAAAGGCCTCAGTTTTAATCAACCTATCCTCTATTGTTTTCTTTGTCAAGTGGATTGGAAGGTAAATCTTCAAAGACTTCTGTGACTACAAAAGCAAACGTCCTCCCTACTGATCACAGAATTATAGAATAGAATCAAAAACCATCTAGGTCGGAAACACCCTCTAAGGTCATTGAGCTCTTCCTAACCTAACAGTGCCAAGTCAACCACTAAACCATATTCCTAAGCTCCACTTTTACATGTCTTGTCAACATCTCCAGGAATGATGGCTTAACCACTTCTCTGGACAGCCTGTTTCACCATTTTGAAGAAGAAATTTTCCTAGATCTACTTTTTTTTTTTCATTGTTATCCTTGTTGTTGCTGCTGCTGTTGTAGTATTTGGGAGCCACAACACAACTGACAAATCCTCTGACAAAGCATACTCAGTCTCCTCTTCTAATTGCAGTTCAGCAGAACAAGGTGACCCCCTTAAATGTAATTCCCTGCAAGTTCTTGCTAACAAGGGATTTCTGCCACAGAACAAGAGAAAACTGGTTTCATAAACACAAGCAGCTACCTGAACACTACCATTCTCTCTCTGCATGTAGTTACTTCATCCTTCAAAGTTCTGATATCGTATGTCAGAGGCAAAGGGCACATGTATAGGGAAACATGCACTAGCGAATAAGTTCTTTTCTCCTTTTACAAAAAAAAAATTGCCACTTTCTTTTCAGCATCTGATTAATGATTTTTCTTAATTAGCATTGAAACATAATTTTTAGAAGTTTCAATTTGTCAAATTCAATGCTCTTTTATATCTAAGCAGTACAAATCTTCCTGATTGATATCACTAAGTCTAAAATATTTCTCTCACATCTTACAAATCCTTTAAATTTGGTCTGCTTTTTAGAAGGAAATGCATCTTACCAGACAGCATGTGTTTTGCACATTTTTTCAGAATAGAGTTTCAGAACCTATTCTATACAGCTATTGAACTGATTGGGGTAAGAGACAGTAATGACACTGAAAGCTGCAACATTTCTTAGAAATGCAATCAAACTAACAAGCAAAAAGCATACAAACTTCAAAAGCAAGAGAACTTACTGAGTTCAAGTCACAAATATCATCCAGTTGAAAAGCAGCACTACAGTCTCAATAAAGTGGATATAATTGGACATGATTTCTTTTTTGTGGATGAAATTCACGGAATGCACATATCCTTACGCTTTGTCACACCTCTCCCAGTCTCTTCCCAAAACAACAAATGCCCTTGCGGCACATTTTTATTGTTAGCCAATGATAGGCCACTAATATTTAACTGTGATATTTTAGCTTCCTACTAATTAGGACAGCTAAAAATTTGCTTGGTTACTGCAAGAAAAAATATTTTAAAAAAAATCTCAGAACAAACAACATACAATCCATTACAAAGAGATGATACACAATCTTTTTCTTCTCTTTCTCTTTCCTCAGGCTCCGTGCAAGTGAAGAACACTTCAGAGGGGATTTTCTCTGTTAACAGTGCCATCTAAAAAGTCACATTTCTTCTGCTGAGAATGCTCATTCTCTTTCCATGCAGAGCTGAAGGCAGTGTTTCCCAAAGCGGCTAGTAAAAATGCTGGCAGACTTATGATGTGTGTTTTGTACACATCAGCTCACAGAACTGGAAAGATGCACCCCTGAGATGAGCTTGTATTTTTCTGCAATCCACTTGAAGTTTAAAAAAAATTGCTTCTCTCCCTCCATTTCTTCTCCATCTCCCCTCTTAGTAATGACTTCATAGACACACGTGTATTTAGTCTCTATAATTGTGAATTAATGCTGCCTCTTGACACAAATAATTCTCGCGATCTTTACTAATAACAGATAAATGCAAAAGACAATATTTTGGAATACAATTAGGCATGAAAGTAATTACTTGTTTTCCTCTTTACCCAATCATTAAAATCACTGAAAAACAACAAATTTGACATTATAAAACCGTTGAAATATTATACAACTTCTGCGGCTGAATTATTACAAGAGAAGGATCTCTACTAGTACTTTATTTACCCATACCAAATGGGACAAAAAGGGAGTAACACATAGAAAAAGCCCATTGAGCATTAGTTCAAAAAAATATTACTGGAGTGAAAATCTGTCCCTAGGATCTCTGCTGCCACAGGTAGAAACTGAAAACACATTGCTATCATTGGGTGGTCTTATCAGTTACTTAAAGATATGATAATCAACGGGGCAGAAGAGTTTGTGGGTTTTTTTTGGTGGGGGTGTTTGGGTTGAGGTTTTTTTAAATTTTGTGTTTGAAAATTTTTTGTTTGGTTAGTTCATGTTTTTGTTTGTGTGCGGGGTTTTTTTGGTGCAGTTTTTTGTGCCTCAGCAAGGCTGTTTCGGGTGAGCAGAGGTCAGGAAAACCATCCTCTGTGGTTTTCTCCTTGATTCTGAGAAAATAGGTAAAATTTTTAAGGGAAAGTACAGCCTTTTGAGCAGATTGAAATGTAGATGAAAAGATTTGTGATTTCTCTATCTAAAGTTCCTACATAGTAACTTTCCACAAGGAACAGTAATCTAAATAGACAACCACGAGGCAGCAGATTAACGCATTTTTAATAACCAGAGAAGACTGTACATTGTATATGTGTGGAGAGAGCCAAGATTACCTATTAGGGTTTTGAGAAAGTTCTTCCAATGTGATACAAGACTATTTTAGTTCTAGAATCCCTCAGGTATGTTTTTTTCCTCAGAAGTAAAAGTTACAAAAGACAATCTATTGAAAAGTAGTGCTGAGTTTAATCTTTAAGTTTTTATGATGCACTATTTGATAGTAGAGAACAATTGTTGACATTGTCAGCATTCACTTATAAATAGTTCATGGAATCAGAAATATAACTGCAAATTCTGTATACTCTGTGGTCTGAAAATTATTTACTAGATGATTAAGAGGAGAGTTCAGATTGGGGAAAACAGAAAAATTATATCACATGATTCCAAGAAACAAACAAACAAACAACAACAAAAAAGCAACCCCTATTTAACATTTCAGAAAAAAAGTAATTCAGCCAATTTCAGGAATTAAACATTGTTTTTATATCTTTATAGCTGCATGAACATGATGAATTATATGTTTATAAAACTCATTGTTAGTTGTAACAGGGATGATGAGGTCAATACACAGAAAAATACTTTAGAATAAAAAATATTTATCACCTCTTAAAATCAGTTTTTGAAGTAAAATAATTTTTCATACTAGTTTAAATATTATCTGCATGGATATTATGGCAAATCATGGTACATCAATGGTTTTGAAGGTAAGTGCACTACTTTCTTCCTCATAATACATAATGTTATTTCAATACTATGGAGAACTAAAGATCTGAAAAGTTAAAGGACGCAATAAAACCTTGTACGTTTTGAGAGAGAAATTTGGATACACTAATTTCCTTTGCTCTCTGGCCCACAGATCTAATGTGACAAACGGATCAGCACGTGTGAGAGATTTAACACGAGTTTGTTCATAACTCCTTCAATTAACCACCTTGCAAGTGCTTCTTAAATCTTTGCTACTGCACAGAATCATGCAAAGCAGATTGAGCTGTTGGAACATATCTGTGCCTACACTCAACTCCTGCCTCTCTCTAAGATGTGGGAGACCACAGCTTGTCTCTTCCCCAGTTTTATCTTGGGAGGCAAGGACTGTGACCAAGTTTACACAGGAGACAGAAGCTTTGTTTCTTCCTCTTGTACTGTGCTGCACACTTCCAGAAAGCAAATTTCTCAAGCTTGGGAACTAAACTGAGCTGGAATCTCAGCACAGGCTGCACACGGTTTAGCAAAAGCAGCTTCTGGGCAGTTTGTTTTACATATGTGGTACTTGCTAGCAGCAGCTTCTGTCACAGTCAGGAATTTCTGATTCTGTATGAGTTAACAATATGATAAAACACATATCTGTGATAACCTTATATTTCCTGTAGATTTTGAGAATGAAAGGATTTGATTCATATTAATTAAACTATATCCTTTTCTGTCACTGGGAATTTAATAACTTTCTAAAGTCTTTTCACTTGTAGGGCCAGAGAATTTCAAGACTTGTATAAACATGCATGCATTATAATTTAAGTAGAATAAAAGTATCATTTTAAATTAGGTTTGTTCTTTATACCAAATGTGAACTGTTCTGTTTGCAGGGGGGTTAAAGCTCTGAAGGTAAAAAGCAGCCTAAAATCAAAGCAAAGCCCTTGCATCACTCTATTTATAGTTCAAGGGTTTTTTCAAACAAGATATATTTTACTTCAGTGCAGTATGCTTGGTTTTATAGTAAATAACATTTACTCTGTAAGAGTTCTGTTGTTCTAATTATAGAAATATCTTCTGCTGCTGAACTTCACTAATGTAAATGATTAGGATGGAAACCACCCTTAGATATTTTGCTGAAAATGTCACAGATTTACTGAATATTCTGAGTTAGAAGCAATTCACAAGGATTATGAAGTCCATTAAGTAAATGGCCCATGTAGAAATTGAACTCACAACCTTGTTGTTATTAGCATCATGCTCTGTTCCTTGTCACTTATTAAAAAAAAACAAAACCAAACCTATTTCTCTGTAAAAATAAAGATCTGAATCTTTAAAATCTCTCATAAGGTGAGTGGCAAAAACTATTTATCCAAGGACATAAGAGTAAATGCGCATGCAAACTTTACTTCTGCAGAGGCTGATTTTGTATTTTGACAGACCATTCCACTTTTAAAATAACCAAATTATTTTTTAAGTTTAATTATAAAAGCAAAACAAAACCAAACCAAATAGCCTTTAAGGATGAAACCTCCTTTTCCAACTTTATACACAAACTAAAATTTTGCAGCTAAATCAAAAAGTTATGAAAAGAAGAGGATTATAATGGAATTGGTGGCATAGTCTTAAGTATTTCAATACTAGTAAGTAGAGCCATGATATAAAATAACCTGGAGAAAACACACTAAAAAACTGAAACAATAAAACAGCCGTCCCCCTCAAAAAAAAAAACCCAACCAAACCCAAAAGACAAAGCCCCAAGATTCAGCAGTCATAGAAAGAATACCTTAATATTTTGGTATTTGTTCTTGGTGAAAGGAAAGAAATATTATTCTCTATATAATGGGGAAAGGCTTAGAAACAAAACCATAAGATTCTATTAAAAAACTGCTTAATGAGACATATGACTAATGAAAAGCTTTGCTGTTATGAAACACCTGTGTAAAGATCTTCTCAAGGGTACATTTTAGGAACCATATTGAATAAGAGATTTGCTATAAAATAGAGCTTAAAATTTTTCTCAATCCAATCTCTTGATGTTATTCTCAAACTAATAGGAATAAAGAATAAAGAAAATCAAAAGCATGTTGGCTTTAATGACAAAAATCAAAAGCATGTTGGGTTGAACACTCAGAAAAAAAAGAAAAAAACCCCTGTTTTCCTTATTTTTTCCCCCAGTTTTATGTTATTAATTTGGCAGGGATTTTTTTCACAGATCAATATTGACTAAAGTTTGATGACTGCTTTGGTGTTCATATTTCCTGAAAATGAATCCAGTAAGCACCAACTTCTCCAAGACAGCAAAACAGCTCCAGTAAATGAGGTAGTTGAACATTAAATTTCCTTCCAAAATATTTTCCTCTCTATTTCTTTTTTTTTTGTGCTTCTGAGCTTTCAGAAAAACTGACACTACTTAATTATATAATTTTAAAAAATCCACTTTCATTGATCTTGCAATTACACCAAATCTTTTTCCTTTGAGGATCTTATACTCTCTTACAGCTTTATGGAAATATGTCAGGTTACTAAAATTAATAATATTTTCCACAGGGAGTCTGGATTCCTGGTTGAAAATTTAGAGTCTTGGTGCCATTTAACAATTTTTATATGAGAAGAAAGCATTATCTCATAATTTCCTGAGATACATGCAAAAATTAATTTTTCTCTTTATGTCAGACCTAAGCACAGTTTTTCAGGAACTTGAAAAATGAAATTACTAGAGCCTAACTTTAAAAAATTCCCTGATTGTTCTATTCATAGATTCTCTAGCATTTTCATTCAAGAACAGAATGTGACATAAAAGAAATACCAGCAGAAAATTTATATCTGTAACAGAAAATGTAAATAGAAGAGAACCTTTTTCAGCTTTAATACTAAAGTAGACCTTAGAGTGATTCAGGTGGAATTGTCAGGATCCATATGAGAAACGTAGACTTATCTCCACAGTAATATTGTAGGTCTTTTTTAAAGTTATTTTGGTTTTTAATTAAAAAAAATATTGTCTCATATTGTGTCTAAACCTTGTCTGGAAGAGCAGAAAATGTTCCCATGAGTTCCTGGGATATAGTGATCCAAGAATTTAACCACATGATGGTCTTACATGTGCTAACATTGTCAGAGAAAAGCTTCATAAAGGGGGAGTTCACAACACTAACAGAGTGCTTGTGAGTGAAAACACTTCCTATTTAAAGACACCTATGAAAGTCACAGGAAAGATAAATTTGCCTAATATAGAACTATAGAGGAAATCAAATCTATCTAGAGGGATCTGGTCAGCGAATTCTGGAGAATTCTTAAGGAAGAATAAAAGCAAATAAAGGAAACGTAGAATGTTGTGACTCTTTGCCTCTTAATATCACATGATTTTAGAAGTTTTAAGTAAGATATATTTCGGTGTTAGTAATATGATAATCCTACACTTACTATAATAAAAGGAACCCCTGGATATTTACTCAATGTTTGCTTGACTTATTTTAACTGATTATAATTAAACAATGTATTTACATGCACACACACTTCTCCATAAATATGTATACTTATGAATAAATAATACAATACAGGTTACAGATTGTTCTAAAATAGTTACAGTTGATGAGACAAGTCTTGAATGTTTTTTCCCAATTTGAACAGAATTTTCAGAAAAAACCAAAACTAAACTGGAGGATAGAGGAAGACAGCAATAAAAAATGACAAGGAAAGGGGACTTGTTGAAGAAACTTAATTTGACCTAAATAAAAAGCAGAAAGTAGACTAATCTGCCACATTAACTGCACGGGACACTTAGCATATAAATCTGAGAAACAATTATTTTACTGTTACCAAAATTTTACCAGCAAAAATATTTACACAAGTCGCTTTAAGTTAAACATCAATTTACACCGTAACAATCTTTCTGAATTTCCATTCAAAACAATAATAGTGGAAGAGTAATTTTTGTTCAGTCTTTCTCTCTTTCTTGTCATGGCTAAATTCAGCTACTGAAAAAACACATTCCTATTTCTTTTTTGTTGCTCATTTTTTGGGGGATTTTTTGAAGTCTAATCTAAATTATCAAGATTGTATTTTGCCTAAGAGATAGGTAAAAATGTTACAAGGATGAGACATCTTGGAGAGAATTAGCAAATAGTAGAGGGCATATATCAAGTTGAACAAAAGAAATGCAGTGAGTCATAAACTCTGCAAGTTGACCAACTTTGCAGTAAAAAAGCTTGACAAAGTTAAATGAGTTGAAAATACTTCGTTTGCTTTCTCTCCTAAAGACCGGCCTGGAAGATATTTATGTTACAGCTCAAGCCTGTTCAAGCAAGCAAACAATTACAATCCTAGGTATTTGTACGGTCAATTTAATAGGGTACTGCTAGTCTTCACGTTTCTTTCCAAACAAGCTGTTGAAATTTTGACCTAGAAAACAAAATCAATTTTAAAATACATCACTGTTAAAAATTTTGTCCACGAAAAAAACGAAAACTTTTTTTTTTTTTTTTGTCTGGGTTTCTTTTTAACAACTACTTCATAGAAAAGATTGCAGAAAAAAAAATGAAGTTAATAATATACTGGTAATTTTTCCTTCTCAACATGTAATATCTGTCTCCTCTTTTCTACTGTAAAATTTCACTCCAGACTTCACTTCTGGAAGACGGTAAGACATACAACTAAAAACACATTTGTACAGACATATTTGCAACTGCTTTCAAGCTTCAGATATGTCAACTTCACAATATTATTTGCCACTCAGATCTTTAGTCAAGAAAGCCTCAACTTCATACTTCCAAGCTTTCTATGATGTTTCTTAAGCTTTCTTTTTTGTTTTGGTTACCAAAATTTTTTGTCTGTCAGATTTACCATTTCCATGCATTTACAACTGAAGAAATTTTATCATTCAACAAAGCCAAGCTCTAAGATCTCCCTCAACAACATATCACAGCATAAAAAACCAGAGTTCTCTACGTCTCAGTGATTGTGCATACAGAGACAGAACTACCCCAGAAATGTCTAAGTAGAATTTTGCTGCATTCTACAACTGACTTAGGCAGAGCTAGTGTCTCACTCAACATAATTCTTAAAATATATTATTTGAAATGCAGTATTTAGCGTGTCTTATCTATATTTTTGAAAATGACAGTGCTGGAAGCATACAGGTCCCTTATTTGTCCTGATTATAGTTCTTAAGTATAAGTGAGCAATAATCCCATTTTTCTCGTATTTCTATTATTGTTCTCTAAAACCGTACTGAAAAATATTAAGACCACACAACATTACCTACATAAATGCTCACTCTGAATACCTTTACATATAATATTTTGCCGGGGGTTGGGTTTCTTTACTTGTGTTCCTTCTGACTTGCGGAATGTTTCCCATTGAGTTGCTGGGAAGCACTGATGGCTGAGAGCTTGAGACGGCGGAGAGGTGACCAGGCCTCGGGGGGAGGAGGGGTCTGGTGGCACTGCTCTGGTTTCGGGAGTTTCTCTCGGAGGGGCAGAGGTGCTGCGAGACTGGAGCAGGGCTGGGGCAGCTGCCAGCTCTCCCTCGCTCTTGGCTTTCAGGGGAGGATGGTTGGAGCCGCTGCTTGGGAAGGGAATTCGTTGCCAGCCCAGAGCTGTTTCTTCTGCCGTGAGGTGAAGAGCCTTTGCTTGTAGGAGAAGCCACTGAACTGGGACCTTCTGAACACCCACCTCACTAAAAGAGGGATCTATCCCCGTCTGCTCGGGATCTCGGGCTCACCCCTCTATGCCCTGCTGGGACCCGGGCTGCCGCTGCCCCGGCCCCGCTGCTTGTTTGGTGCTGCTCGGAGTTTTCGCTACGCGTTAGCCCCGCACCCCCGGCCTGCCGAGACATCCCACGGTTCCAGCCAAGGCTCCGGAGTCTCTGCTACATCTCGTCCACCAGCCCGGGATTCCTGCCGTTCCAGTTTGGTGCTCCTCGGAGTCCTGCTGGGGCACCGGGATCGACTGCCCCGGGGTTTGTGCAGCGAGGCCTCTCCGCCATCACTTCCCGCCTTAGCGGGAGCCACCAGCGCCCCTGCCGGCCGTGACCGGAACTGCCCCAAAGGGGAAAGCGCCTGCGGCCCAGAAGGGCCCCGTCACCCGGGTCTGGTTGTGGTTGTTGTTTGTGCCACGGTTATTGTTGTTTGTTTGCCTTGTTAGACACACTAGTAAAGAACTGTTATCCCTATTCTCATGTCTTTGCCTGAGAGCCCCTTAATTTCAAACTTATAATAATTCGGAAGGAAAGGGTTTGCATTTTTTCCTGTCAAGGGAGTCTCCTGCCTTCCGTAGCAAACAGCTATCTTTCAAACCAAGACATATTTCAAGAAATACAATCTAAAAAAAACTCTGCTAGACATCATTTTAAAGAGCTGCAGTGAGTGGGAAATAAAAAATCTTTCTGTTTCTAGAGGCCCTGCAGTATCCCAGGATTCCTTTGGTCGAATTTTATTTACATATCTCATTAGCAATTGCTTTAGATTTCAAGCTGTATTACTCATTCTGATAGTTTCACAGTGTTGTCTCTTCTCTTCAATGCACTTTTATAATATAAATTATATTTTATAAGCAGTATGTCCTTTTCATGATATATTTACTCTATTGCTTTCTTATTAGACTTTTTATAGCTTTCATAATACAAGCTAGAATACTTTAAATGGTCACAAATCTTTGTAGTAGCTGGCAATAGAGAAAATATTTTTCTACCTTTCAGTGACTGACATAAATGCAATTACTTATATATTACAAGTGAATCAAAACCAAGGACTGGGCTAGAATGTTGTAGGAGAGCACCTAATGCACTCAAAAGAGGCTTCAGCAAGTCCATTACACAGTCTACTATAAATTTCTTTTAAATGCCATCTAATTGACAATGAACTTAGAAATGTCAGATATAATTCTTGCTGATTTTTTTATCCCATTCCTTAGGAAAGAATGCCTCTTTTGTTACCCTGGGTATATAATTATTGCAGTAATTGATTCTTTTATATTCATTACATCAGACTATGAAAAGTTACTTGTGCAGCCCAAGACCCATGGTTATGCTAACTTAACAATTATGGAAAAGGACAACTAGCAACGTAGGAAAATAACCTGAAAACAGGATTTGAAATTGGTTTTGTGCAAATATTTGAGGTAAAGGAAATGTTGATTTACAGAATCAAATGTCTCTAGGGCACATGAATTACCTTGCAAGAATAGTGCATGCAGTGAAGATTGTAACTCTTTTATGCTGGATATTTTAATATTCAGAAATGAATAGGAATCATGCTTACTTAATATTAAATAAAAATTATTCCATGCCAATAATGTATACTATTCTAGTTTGCAATTCATCCAAAATGATGATAAAACCTGTAAGGGGACTGAAAAAGCTCAAGAAATTTTATTGGTAAAAGAAAATAAAATTTAAGGTAAAGAAGCACATTTTCGTTGTAGTTCAGCTAGAAATTGTACTGCTTTCAAATGAACCTCAGAGAATAAACGGTTTCACCTTCAAGAGATTAAGTGTGAATTTCAGAGCTTCCTAAAATCATGTTCACCATGCAAACCACTTTTCCTATTGTATAAAAAAGAATTCAAGCTTGTTTTACTATCTCCAGGCATTGCTGCTGAGACCTCTGTTTAGTCTAATAACTCCTTGTTTATAAATACAGCTGTAGTTTGTACACACATTTAAAGAGCCTGGGTAGTTTAGTTTAGTATTTGATATAGGCACCGCTGCAAAGTTAATGCTGTTGCTAAACTGCTTAAAGGACAAACCATGGTAATTTATGTTATTGTGAATGATGTGCTAACAATTTGTAAGGTTACGTTTTTAGTACATTAGTGTAAAAATAATAATAACTGCATTAAATTCTCCATGGAATTTGACTGGGATTTAAGGGGACCACACAGTTTCTTCTTTCTGAAGACAACCTCTTCAATTCAGGAATCAAACATTTATGTTACTTTTGTAGTTTTCTGCTAAATGAGTATCTGGGCTCTTGCACATTTTGTGTGGACAATTCTTGTCTATGCACAGTTCTAGCATGCAGTCATATGGCTATTTTTGTACATGTCATTTCAAAAACAGAGGTTGTAATGGCGCTACAATCTTTGAGGGGTATAAAAAATTTTATGGACAATCTGGAAGTAGGAAGTAATCTAGGATATGTGGGTATGCACATCCAAGATGAATATACTTGTCGGGTTTTTTCCATATATGCCTAAGAGAGTCATGTAGGTGAGCTGGTTAATTAGGACAAATTATTTCTTGATCTTAAAGACTTCTTAATATGTTCATTCATATGTCTCATTTCTAGTTACTTGTGCTAATTTTATTCTTATGGGAATTCTCTTTTCATTAAAAGGATACTTCTACCTTACGCCAATGTGACATAGGAAAAAAATTACAGAGGTGTAGAGAGGGATGTATTTAACAAATAGGGCTATGATTCAGTGTAGAGAGGGATTTATTTAACAAGTAGGGCTATGATTCTGTTTTCATACAGAAGATAGACAATTAGAGATAAAAAAAGACTTGTGTTTACCTTTACGTAATTTTCCAATAATGCCATGTAGGCTTCCCTTGGATGTCTTGTCTCTAGGAAGCAGCAAGAGGTCACTACTTACTTGATGTCTGAATTTATTTTAGGTTTCCTTTGTTCAAGAACAATTTATTATTCAGGATTTAATCTGAAGACAGCCTTTTTTTTTTTTTTTGAAAGCTGAGAAATTATAGTAAAATTTTTTTGTCTGTTTGTTTTGTCTGGTTTTGTCTGTTAGAAATGTTCTGTGTTATCCTCTGATTTTGTAACTAAGTAGCATTTGACTTTGGATCGTTTTGTGGTTCAGCTGATGTTTACAAGTGATGCTAAAGACATAGGCATAATATTTCTGTGTATTAGATACAGACATTTAAAAATATTTGCTCTGCCACTTCGCAGCTGATTACAAAACTGAGATACGGCTTGCTGTACATTTTCTCTAAAAAAAATTGGTTTCAGGTTTCCTGTGGTCTTCCAAAGTATTGGTCTTTGTGCATGTTTTGTAAACATAGAACATTTAGAACATTCACAAAGAAAGCTGCACAACCAGTTGAGTATATGCTGTGTGTGAAGTTGCTCACTGTAACTCACTAGAATGCCTGAGACAAACCAGGGACAATTACAGATGAAAGGACATCTATTCTATACGGTAAATTTGTGTCTTGCTTTACTTGCATAAGGAAGTGTTGTATGAGTAAAGACAGTCCCCTTTTTTCCGTGCATGAGTTGTTCTGTTTGAGGTTTTTTTTCTTTGCTGGGAGAGTGTTACTGACAACAGATTTGACCAGGCTGAGAAAATTCCTAGGCTGAAATATTTGCTACTGAAAAATAGATTTGGTGTTTTAGAATTACTCAATTACTTTGGGCAACAGCTAAACTAAAATATGTATAAATATATATATATAACAAGTCTAAGATGAATAAATGAGTTCCAAGTTCCTACTCACATTATTCTTTTTCCATTTTTTACTATTAAAAAGTAGTCATTACTTCAAAACACTATTTAAAACCTTTCTGGAAAAAATATGGAAGTTATATTACTGTACTTTGGGTAGAATATTTTTTCTGAACTAGTAACTTATTCCTTCACAAAGTATTAAATGGAAATAAAGGTTGAAAATGTACACAGTAAAATGAAGCAATGGAAGAAATATGGTTTGGAGATGACAAGATTAGTAAATACTTAGGGAAATGTTTTTATTATATTTAACTGAACTGCAAAGTCAAATACATTTCCACTTTATAGCTGTTATAGCTTTACAGATACCTGTTACTTCTACAAGATAATAGAGAAGGTTGCAATTTAGAAAAACAGAATAATTAGTCCCTCAACTCTTTATTCAAGTCTACACTGGAAAGTTGGAATAAGCATGAAAAAAACCATTTACTTGGATCCCAGCTTTCTATTATTTGTTACAAGCTTTCCTGATCACACACACCACACTCCTTTTGTTGAATCTGCAGCTACCTAATTATTCTTAATCTTGATCTCTCCATTCTGCCCTTGCGGTTTACATGTAGTTTTTCTGCTTCTTGTCAAGAGTCAGGCTTTGTTTGAAACATTTCCCTCTCCATCCCTTGATCCCATACCATGTGTTCCAGCACATCCTATGTTGAATGGAAAACTTCTAGTTTCCAAGTTTCTTCTTCGGTTTTGTATCTACAAATCTTTAATTCAAAGGAGATTTTTTTATAATTTTTCTTAACACATTAGCAAGGTCTATGTAAATAACCCACAAATCTACATCCGCTTGCCAGCTACTTCAGTGGCTGACTCTCTTGGTTTGAGAGGCAGGTGTCTGCTAGGGAAGGCAGGAGCCTTCCCTGGAATGGAGAAGGTAAATTCCCTCCCTCCGAATTGTTATAATTTTGAAGTTAAGGGACTCTCAGGAAAAGATATGATGATAGGAACAGCAGTTCTTTAGTAGTATGTATAACAAGGCAAACAAACTACAAACAGAACCAGGTACCCGGACCCAGTGACAGTGCTCTTTTCGGCCGAGATGGGAAGGGATGGAGGAGAGGCTTTGCTTCACCAAACCCTGGGGCAGTCGACTCCGGTGCCTCTGCAGGATTCTGAGGAGCACCAAGCTGGAAGCGCCGGAATGAGCAGAAGCCCCGGGCTGGTGGAGGAGAGTTACCAGGAGTTCCGCGGCGGCAGCCGGAGCTGCGCGCCCTTCCGGCAGGGCAGGGGTGCGGGTTACAGCGTGGGGAACCCAGAGCAGCGCTGAAGGGACAGCGGGGACGGGACAGCCACAGCCCGGCTCTGAGCAGGGCAGGGAGAGGCCCAGTTCAGGATTCCCGGGGCACCCGAGCAGACGGTGATCGGTGCCTCAGGCCTGAGCTCCAGCAGTGCCGGTGAATTCTCCCCGCAGTCAGTGAGAGCCTGGCCGTCCTCCTCTGATCCCGAAGAGCGAGAGCTGCCCCCAACCTGGTCCTTTACCTGCCCCCAGTTCTGCGGTATCTCTGTCCCTACAAGAGAAACTCCCCGAGACAAAAGGTGTAGCCAAAAGCCACATTCCCGACTTCAGCTAATTCTTTTGTCTTTCTTAAGTACACAAATGTACCCATAAGTATCCTGTAATCAGTTTCTAGCAACTTAATGGGAAAAAATTCTATAAGTAAAAAAAAGAAAAAAAATAGAGAAACCCAAACCCCAACACTGATCTAAAACTATTCAGACCTCAAATAACAAAGTGCCTGCAGATTTCCAAGAGCTTCTGATTGGATCAACTGTTTTCATAATTTTTCAAGAATAAAAATGAAATTACTTTATGGCATTTTAGGCTGAAACATCTCTGATAAAAAGACTTTTTCAAAGAGCAAAAGCAGTCGGATTAAAGGTCCAACAGTAATCAATTTTTTTGTTCATTTCTTTTTGTTATTTTAAATAAACAGATACTGCAATAATCAGAGGATAAACAAATCAGAGAGGGAAATAAGGCATATGGTGTGTGGATACTTAGGAAGGTTTGTTAGATTTACTTGAGATTGGATAAGGCCTTCATGTATTATACATGTTGAGGCTTGACCTCCTGAACATGGTTGAATATTGTAAGAAAAACTAAGTAATAACTCAGCATTAGAAGATGAGACTGGGTTTTATTATAAATTGTTTTAGGAGGACAGTTATGTGAAGATAACATCACAGTTAAAGAAGAAACTGAAATTAAAAGAGCTGTATAAGCAACAGGTCAGTTCAGCACCAAAGATGAAGCCAAGAGAATGTAGAAATTATACAGCTGCACTTCAGGATGTTTGCATTGCTCAGTAGGGGTACTGCTATTTCTGAGGCATTCATGTTGGAGAAGATGAGGAAGAAAATTTCCATTAAAAGGCAACAAGAGAAGTAAAATAAGCTGAATGTATAATAGACTTCATTCTTCACAGAAGTGAAACAGAAGTCATATCAGTGTTAAAAATTGTAATTAGGTAACATGAACAAAGGTCTTTATAATGTGATGTGTGCTAGCAAAGTCGTAACATGGAAAGACCTAGAATGGAAAATGGACAGGAAAAAAAACACATGCAAATTTGGCAATTGCTAAAACAACAAGGCACCATTCTTTCTTTGAAAATAAAGCCTAGCACACAGGTAAGGATTTGATTCTTCTACTGATATTCCTGGAACAATAATCAGGGCTTATTAAGTACATGTGTTTACTCCTGAATATGTCAGTTTTCCTTTTAATTAGAATTGAACAGCATGACTAAAGAGACTGCTTCTAACATGCAGGATAAAAGTCAATGAAGCTCTGGCATTTACACTGCCTGAGGATTCTCCAGCCATTTATTTATCTTTTCTGCTTAAAATTAGTTTTCACTAGCCCACAAGCAATATTCTCAGATCACTTCAGAGGTCTGATTTAGACAAATGGTTATGAGGAAAGGAAGCTTTCTCTTGTGAAGGAGCTGTCTTCCTTCACAGTGAGGAGCATTTTTCCTAGCTATAACAGACTGAATGTATCTTAAAAGCCATTTTCCTAGCTATAACAGAGTGAATGTATCTTAAAAGCCAAATAGGCCTTTTGCACTGAAAGGCCTATTTTAAATGGATGTGGCCATATTGACACCCTTGTCTTTGAAAAACTAATGCAATTTTACAGGGAAAGATTTTGATGAAATCAGCATTTTATCTCATGTGAAGACACTTTTCTGTTTACTTATGTCAATCACAATAACAGTACCTTAAAAAGGGGTAGAAGGGGATTTTGAAAATGCGATACTTGCTTTGGAAGATTTACTGGATTCAGTCAGTCATATTTACTAGCATGCTACTAGGTGACTTCATAGCTACCTACTGTTTTAATCTTGTCTGCTGTAGACTTTTTATTAATTAAACCATAATGTAGAGTAGAATTGAGTAGCAACATTAAAAAACCTAACGTATTATAATACAAATAGTTTACCTAGCATATTAACTACATGCTAAAGATAGCTATTTTGAAACTAATGTTATGCAAATGAACAAAGGAATCTTTATATTTTCTGTAGAAAAACCTCTTGATCAGTAGAACCACTGATATTAATGAATAAGCTAACATTCTTTGATGTGCCGAGCGTTGCTAATGCTATGGTTGTGGGCCATAGTTAATCTCACCTCAATAATTTCTCTGGTGCTCTGACTTAAATGTAACACAGAAGAGGAAATGGTAGCAATTCTTAAGGGTTGGGTCTTCCCAAGAGGTGAAATATCTGTGTATCACAATGCTTGGTCATGTCAATATGGCCACATCCATTTGATGACTGGAAGCAATTTGATGTGGTTAAACTGAACCCTCTCAGGCCACAGCTGTGCACCTTGTGATTCAGTGCATCTGAAGGGAGGAGGATTAGAGGAGAGCAGTAGCATAGTCAGAATGACAGGTGAGGGGGAAGATCCTGGCAGGCTAGAGCTATGTTATTAGTCATGTGAAGGAAAGGAAAGTTATATTAGAAGGAGCAGTGGTATTTAGTTTACACCAGTGTTGAAATGCCTTGTTTCATCAACTACAAACTTTAAGACTATGACAAGATAGAAGAGATTTTTTTCTAATTTTTTTTTCCCTTTTGGCGGCAGAACAACAAAATATTCAGCATTACTATATTGGCATTTCTGCTTTATTCTGCTGCTATGGGTATGACTTGAACACTTGAATCCAACTATTACGGAAGGGTTTATTGCTCTTTTAAAAATGACATATCAACTTTTCTTCTGATGGGCAATTCTTCAGTTATTTTAGCAGATACAAGAATATAAATCAATGAAGTCCATCTTTGTCTTTGATTTTCTAATACAGTATAGAATTAGTAGGAAAGAAAGAAAAAAAAAGGCAGTATGCCATTATGACACAGCCATGGCTTTCTATCAGCTTGGCATTTTTCTAATACTTAATATTACATTCATTTTTGCTCTTAAGATTATTTATCAAAGAAAGTGAAGTAAAGCCAGGCAAACAATATTAGACTCACTTCAAGCAGTGCCAGAAGTAAGCACAGTTGCTCATACTTATAGACCAGAATATTTAAGACAGGAAGAGTCTCATTGATAATTTCAAAATCCATCTGCTCTGCCTTAATTCACTGTATAATAAATGTATCTGAAATGTAACTTATGGATAATGCTTCATTCTCTTCCTTTATTATGTATTTTATAATGTATTCTAGAGTTTCTTGGAAACAGAACATTTAAGATTTTATTGGAATACTGTGCTATATCCTATCAAAAATACCCTAATACTACATTTTAACTGAATTATAATTCACTTTAACCTAAGGAAAAGTCGGCTTGCCAGGAGTCATATTAAACCTTTACATATATATTTATGCATGTTCATCCATATGTATAAGTGTAAATTCAGAATCTACAGCTGCACATTAATGTGCATGTGTAAACTCTGAACTTAGGAGCAGACAGCAATATGCAGGTGATTTGAAACTTGAGTTTTCCTTTGCTAAGCAAGAAAGCTCTGTGCACAGCATAGCATGTGTGAAGAAAGAAACAGATAATAGCACATTTATATATAGATTCACCAGGTCAGCATGCTTACCGACATTATTACACCTTCTGCAAAGCACATTTTCTTTTATGTTATCTATGAATGTGGCTTAGTATCAGGCTGAAGTCTGTGATGTGTCGATATAGGGGGACATAAAAAGGAATCTCTCCCCAAAAATAATTTTTAAAGTGTGTTTGCTAAACTTATTGTGCATGTTGAATCCATTTCTGAACACCCTACAAGGCAGAATGAGTTCAGAACCTTTAGGCCATTTAGAATCTCCAGGTCATTCTGAAAAGTCTTGTTTTTACAAGATTAATCAAATATAGCCTAAAGCAAATGTAGCAAGATACACATGGTATTTTTGTCCCTGTTTAAGTAAATTATAGTAAACTGGCAGATTTCTCAGCACATCAATGAAGCATCATTCTGAAAGTTGCATGGCAGAAGGATCATAGAGGCAGACATTAATCTGTTTGAAGAATAGACAATTACAAATGCATTCATTTTAAGTGTATATTGAACAAAGCAAATAAAATGATTGTGGTGTGAACATTCTGCATCTTTGCTTTGATATTTGTTATGAACATATTATAGATATGTATATACAATAATCTGTAAAGATTTAATTACATGTTTGATAAATAGAAAATCTGCGCTACAATTCTTTTTTTAACATTAGGATAAATTGAGATAAACAATAATTTTCTGTGTTCATGACAATCATGTATTCCATAATTAAACACTTGTTTACATCTTGAAATTCGGTAAAATAGCAAAAGTAATTTGATACATAAACCAAACAAACCTAGCTATCTTGAATATTTTCCACTAAGCAGATACCCAATAATACAAAGAAGTACTAGAACAATAAACATAATGCAAAATGCTTGTAAAAGAACTGGGAATGGCACAAGTACCAAGTGGAGTTCAGCACTACATCTAAAAGCCTTACTGAATTATGAAGAGTGCTGCTGAGGACAGCTGCATTCTAAGGATCAAGCCAATAATATATTTTCTAGTTTTGCATTGTTATTTGCGCATTTGGAGCTTGCACTGCTACTTGTTACCCTGGCTGTGAATTTCACTGTGTTGCATACATGCATGCCACAGTTTATCTCAGACTAACAATCTCATTTACTTGGGGTTACAGAGGAAAAACTGATATTATTGTGATGTTCATAAGGTATCTGATATATAAAGATTCAATGTATTAAACTGCAAATTCAGGGCTGTGAACTTCACAAGCTCTAGTCAAACACACACCCATCTGAAATGACCCCTGCTGATGAGTGGAGTTTTAATCCTTCATTTCTGTTGGTCCTTCATATACACAAAGAAAAAACTATTTATTTCTGTCACTGGGACTTGCTTTGCAAGTTGTACCAGGACAATTTCCTTAAGAATTTCAAATTTCTTCCTCCAAAATTTAGGGTTAGCCTAACCTAGGGCTAATTTCCAATTTCTTCCTACTGTGGAAAGAAATTATCTGATATTTACTCTCTAGTGATCTGTGTACCGTGATGCTTTCTGACCAAATTGGTCAATTATTTGTATGTCACATTAAAAGAATTCTCTAACACATGCACATTTAATCAACAATATCACAGAAATGGTTCTAAAGACAACATTTACTGATGGCATTTTCATTTATAGAATGGTAGCCACACTAGACTGTCATCCTGATACTGGCCAAATAAAGACAAAATCCATTTCTGAACTTTTTAGTTGGCCAAAGCCTTCTTGTGCCCTGGAAGTTTTGGGAGAGTACCACTTTTTAGGTGATCTTTAGGTTTTTAATTGCTACACTGAAGACAATCTGCACATAGGGGAAGTGAAATATTTGTCTGTGCAAATCTCACTTGAAGAGATGAACATTCTTTTATATGTCAAAATCCAAGGGGGAAGATTTTGGACAGGAGAAGGTTATTTGGTTGCAGGTAGTAAATGAACAGTTCAAAAAGATGGAAAAATGGAGAATGATGATTGAACACTTAATTTCTGAATTAACTATCCTCAGATGAATTCTGTTTACCTGGTTCAAGTTACAGAATCATTTCTGATGGAAAAGAGCATTTGTCCATAGTTTTACAGTTGTATTTAAGAGACAATGGAAAACAAGAAGACCCCAGACCCTATTAATATTATTGGATTGAACTGTCAAGTGACATTTAGGAAAATTTGGTGGTAAGGATATAATTGTCCAGTGACTTTTTTGTTCAGATTTCCTCTCCAGAAGCACACAGCTTGAGCTGTGTATTGTCACTGTATGAAATAAATAAATAAATTTAATTCTCCCTGATATTTTGCTCATGGAAACCTCTGGTGGAGAAGCTTCTTTAAGAGATGGCCTTGACATGCTCCAGGACACCAAAGTCTTTGTTGTAGCAAGGGACCCAAAACACAAGATTGCAGGTGTGACCTCACCAGTGCCCGATACAGAGGAAGAATCACTTCCCTGGTCCTGCTGGCCACACCATCAGTGATACAGGTGAAGATTCCACTGGTTTTCTTGGCCACCTGAGCACACATTGACTCATCGTCAGTGGTTTTGCTGCCAGGAAGCTTTCCAGCCACTCTACCCCAAACCATGAAAGCAACATTCTTTTCACAACAAGAAATTTAAAATACCATTTGGGAATAAATTTTTCTGACTGTGACTGTATTCCAAGTATGCATTTCTTGAAAAAAAATATTAGGCAAAAATGTTCAATTTTGTTTCAACATTTGGAATAGTCCCTGGTATGAGAGCAAATAATGTGAGTCACATCTCTTTCATCACATGTGTTCTTCACTGACTTCAGAGACAAACGTAAGACAGCTAGATGAAAAGCTTTGAAAGTCTTTATTTCCATGTATTGGTGTTAGATTAACATTAAAGTTTATACTAACAAGAAACAGTCTGCATCAGGAATCTAAAAAACATCAACCATTTGGAGGAAATTGGTTCTAAATATATGTGCACAGCATGCAATTTTAAAAGGAACCAGGCTGCCAACCATTTATTGCTTCTTACCCCTTAGATTGAAAAACTAATTAGATTAATCAGATTACTGTACCTCAGGAGGTTCCTATCATCTGTGATTGTGTCACTCCCAACATTTTCCTTGATAAGCTAAAGTGAATGAGCTCCTTTCAAGTCTGTCATGTCTATGACAAAAGGGGAAAAGGAAAAGCTGCTTGTCATGAGTATTATATATTAGCGGGTAGGAATTAGGGTTTGGAGGGAACAAGAATAGGAAATACACAAATCTACATTTCCTGTCCATATAGACCATTGGTTTTAAATATGTGAAAGGAATACCAGAAACAAAGAGTGTAGGAGGACTACCAGAATATCCACTCTTGAATAACATCTTTCACTTTTCTTTGATCTTGAGATTTTTAATATTATTTGCAGAAAAAAAATGGAGGGCAGCTACTGTAACTGGACTCAGTACATGGTCATATCCATGTAAAATCCATAGAATTTTACAGCTATATTTAGATAAATATAGATGTGGATATATATACACAGATATATATTAGTTTAGAATACTTCCCCTTTGAAAAAGTTTCTTTCATTCATTCATTCATTCATTCATTCATTCATTCATTCATTCATTCACTCCCAGTCAAAGTTTTGGCCACAATAATACACATATTTACTCTATATTTTACTTCTATAACTAGGTCTCTCTCTTTTTTTTTTTTGTCAGAATCATGACAGCAGGACTGAGGAGAAAGTCTTGGGAGCATTTGTTATTGAGAGGTGGGACAACAGCCAGCAATGTGTGCTTGAAGCCATGAATGATGATCACATCCTGGGCTGCATGGGCACAGGTGGAGGGAGAGGATTCTGCTCCTCTATTCTGTCCTTGTGAGGTCTCACCTGTGCTGCTGCATCTAGTTCTGGGGTTTTCAGCACAAGAAGGACATGGACCAGCTTGACTGGGTCGAAAGGAGGGCCACAAACAATCCAAGGGCTGGAGCACTTCTGATATGAAGACAGGCTGAGAGCGTTCTGGTTGTTCAGCCTGGAAAAAAGGCTCCAGGGAGACTTTACAGGAGCCTGCCAGTAACTAATGGGGCCTACAAGAGTGCTTCAGAGTGAGTTTTTACAAAAGCATGTAGTGACAGGACAAGCAAGAGCTAATGGCTTTAATCTGAGAGAAAGAAGGTTTACATTAAATATTAGGAAAAAATACTTTACTAGGAATGTAGTTGAGACACTGGAATAGGATACCCAGAGAAGTTGTGGATATTCCATCCCTGGAAGCATTCAAGGAAATGTTTAATTTGGCTTTGAGGCACATGGTTTTTAAGATCCCTTCCAATGCGAACCATTCTGCGATCCTTCATATTGTTACCATGTGCTGCATTTTTTCTGCTTGAGTAATTTACTTTATATCTATTATACTGCAATACTCAGCTTATAAGTGACTCTGTTTACATTAATAATCATCACTATTTATAATTTAAGGAATCAATATTTATTATGTAAATGCTTTACAGTAGAAATTTTATTAGTACTATTTATTAAGGGTGGACTAAGAAGTAATTCTACCAAGTCCTTCAAGATACACTGCTACCTAGACTTTATTCCATATAATCTATCACCAAAAGGATTTTGTGCTGTTGAATTTATTGCATCAAAATGGAATTATTCAAAGTCAGAGACTGAATGCATCCCCTGAATTTGCAATTGTATTCAAAGAAGATGCCAAGTTGGAGTGATTAGGCTTAGGTTTCGTAAGTGCATTTTAATTGACATTAATTATATTAACTCCTCTTAATTCTTTCTTAATCAAACCCTGCTCCATTATTTTCTTCAGGATCGATAGCAGGCTGACAGGGCTATAATTAACCATATCTATCCTCAATTTAATTTACGTTTTCTAAATATTGACATAGCATTAGCTTTTTCCTAGTACTAAGAATTTTCAGTCTTCCAAAATTTACACAAAACTGGTAGAAATGAGTGTGCCAATTTAAAAATACTACATGCTAATAAATGTCACTTAATGTGCTTGAGAGTTAGCAGCAGGATTAGAGTGTTGTCATTACCACATATGTGCTGCATCTAGCTGTTCCTGAAATACAGACATACTAGCTGAACTCTTTTGCCCTCTCTGCTGCCAGCATTGTTGCTGGCAATGCTAGGATGTTCTTGTATGACGGCTCAGTGTCATGCAGACACTAAAGAATCTTTAGGGCATGTCAATGTCTCAATGAAGACCAGAGACTCCTGCATGTGACTGTGCAAGTTCATAGGGCAAGAAGTATGCTGATTTGCAATATTGAGTCCAGAATCCATGTAATACTATTAAATTATCGCTTTGTTTTACCTGCGTGTTAATAGTAAAAAATAGTGAGTAACGAAGCTAAAACTCAAGAAAAAATTTTGGTAGTAAGGACTCAGGTGTGAAAGGAAATTAAACCATCTTCTGAACCTGGAAGTAGGTATTTGCCTGTCTTTGCCCTCCACTACTAATGACAAGGCCTATTAGCTAACAAATCATAGAATCATATACTGTTCTGAGCTGGAAAGAACCTACAAGGATCACTGAGTTCAAAACCTGCAGGTCTATAGTTTCTGTGTTCAGGCTGACATGGGACTAAGCATACTGATCATAGTGGAATTTATTCCTCTTAACTTTGTGAGCAGTTGGTGGGGGTTGTGGGTGTGTGTATTCATTATTCATTCATTGTTTTACTTATGAATTTCTACAGTTCACATTTTATTCTCACTATCAATTTTCCCTTTTCTTGCTATGTTGTAGGTATTTGCTTTTGCTTTTTTGTGGATGCTTTTATTTCAGTTTAAAGAACTTTTAAAAATATTATTTAAGTTTTTTTTCACTCATGGAATCCATTAACATTTTTATTCATTATTTGAGGCCTTTATTTTACTACTTGCTTCTGTGCAAAGTTTTTTCTAAGTCTGGCCATACTTTTTAAGTATCAGTTATGTTTATTAGTAAATAATAAACTGGGATTTCAAACATAGCACATCTAATCATATGGATTTTATTCCTGTGACACCTTTTACTGTCACAATATCTAATGTCACATCCCCATATGCCAGAAACAATGGTCTATTAGAAAACTGAAGATAACTTTTAGGAATAGCAGTATAATTTTATAGTTATCTTATCTGGTACTTGTCATGTATTATAAAATGAAGGCATAGTTATCCAGCATTATTTACTGCAGATTTTTCAATGCCTCTGAATTAATTACTACAACATTTCAGATAGAAAATCTGCCCTTCTTCTCTTTTGCTCATTTAATCCATATTGATTTTAACAGTGCAATAATGTGAATGTAAAAAAGTTTCAGTACTATCCATTAAGGCAAATTTTTGCTCACAAACATGCAGTTCTAATTCTTCCTGTTTATCACCTACAGTCTTAGTGCAGGCATAAAGACTACAACAATTTTATTTTCTTCAAGCATCTTTTTGGCCTGATTTATTTCATTCTTGACACCTTGATCTTATACTAAGTTAACTCTCCTTTATTAACCTTTTGCTGTTAGCTTTGTATCTTCCTGAGTAATTAATTTAACTTTTCTTCTAGCTGGTTATCATACTACTCAAATATATGTCTGTGAAGCTTTTCTCCTGAGCAAAAGGATTCAGCCCACCAAAAGATTAAGAGTTTGTATTTGATGGGACAGCAGGAGATTATTGTACTAAAAATGTAAATTGAAAACTATGATTGTGAGGAATTATGAAGTGTGGAATTCTGCTTGAACATTTAAGGAAAGCAATAAATTTTTGATTGCTATGAATAACTAATTATATGTGCAAATATTTTCAGAATGTCTGGAGACCATAGGTATTGAAATTGTAGTAAAGAAACAGAAGAGGCACTGTTGTGCAAAATGTACTATTAATTCTAAACCAATAGAGAATTCTGTATTTGCATTTTCAATGCAATCAATTCCATTAGCCTTAATCTTCTACAGGATGCAGATTCACTCCAAAGTGCAATGTACAGTGCTGTGAATTAGATGGTTCAGATGGAAGATGCTACTATTCCACTTAAAAACAACTAATAAAAATACATCCTTTTCCTCTGAAAAAAACTACTTGTCAATGTCCAGTTTTGATATTGTGAAGTTTTAGTTGGACATATAAGAAATATTTTATTTTTGCTGACTGATACATATTTATCCTCACAATTATGTATCCAATTTAAATATTAACAAATGCAAATTTTTGTGCAGATCTGTTTCAATCTTTTGCCAGAAATGCTGTTAAATATTTCTTTCTGATACGTTTCTGTAGGCATTAGTGAACTCTATGAATTTGAAAAGAAATTCATTAAATACTTTGACTAAAAATGCATGAAATGTGTTTAAAATGTTCACTCAGCTCAGAATATAATGTTTAAAAAACTTACAAGTAAATAATTTTACTGCCTTGTTTGTTGTTGTCTTTCAATCTATCAGGCATCAACTAATATGCTGGTTTACTAGTAAGAATAAAACCCCAGGTTTCTTATCCTTCCTTTCAGGTTTTTTCTGCTTTTCTTGATGAGGATATTCCAGGAAAGCTGAGGTACTGACTTGAACTACCACTACAGGGCAGATTCGCTTCCCTGCTTGTACTCCCCAAATTTTTCTCACTTTTGGAAACATCTTACAGCATACAAATTGTCCATGTTTGGCAGCATTCCAGTAAAATTCATGTTCTCACAGGAGCTTTTTTGTGTTAGCAGACAGGATTGATTTTTCAGCTATGACAAAAGGCCAATTAGCATTCATGGTTGTATATTGCTTTGTGATGAAATCCTGTGCCAGAACATCCCTGACTGCAGTGGCAGAACTTCATTCTGTCAAGCCCACCACTTCTATTGCTTTCCTTTCAAAACAACATAACTTTGAGCAGAAAGCACAGGTTTGAGTTGATATGTTCATGGAGCTTTGAAGCAGGTGAAAAATTACTCATAAACTTATAATTGTATAAACTGACCTTAGCTACTACTGTAAAACAGTCTAATTATTGCACTCTTAGAATTACTATAATTAATGCAATGTCCAAAGCACAAAGACATTAATATTGCAACTTCCAGATTTTCTGTAAATTTTCTGCACAACCCATGGTTTTAATGTGCAGGCTATACCATAATTCACAACTAATTTTTCAATACTGTATCTTTAAAGCCACAGCTCTTAATAAATTGTGACTATAAAACACTACGTTTGAACTTAGCTCTTGTCAAACACTGGCAATTTCAAACTAGGAGTAATCTAATACAAAAAAAATTAAATTCAAACAAACAAACAAAAGTAGATACCATTTTTAATGGTAGCAATTATAAACAAGAGCAAAGTTTTATTAACCAGGCCTCAATATTTAACAAAGCTGACCTATTATATCCATTGTTTCATACAGACTTTCAAAATCTTTACTGTGTTTCAACAGAATTTACAGAAACAGAGAACATAATGTTAATGTCTCCTGTATGAATATTATCAAAAATTTTAAGTGAGAAAATCTAATAAAATATTTCTGCTCTAAGTTTATATAGCCCTATATCTTTGCAAGGGATGTGGTGCCAGCCACTTTGCCAAAGAATGTGTGCTAACCTTGAATTACCTGATACAGTCAAGGCATAGTTGAATAAGCTACAAAAGAGATTGACAGGCATTTGTGTTGAGAGGGATTTGTGCTGCAAATGAATTTTCTTCCTTGAGTTACACCTAGTCTGCTTAAAGATTTTGAAGAATTCTATAAAGAATTTTAATAAAAGTCTTTCCTGTAAATATATTGTTTAAGATTTTAAGGCACAGATATAACGGCACTTGTAAGGGATATTAAAAATAATAAGCCACTCTGTAAGCATTCAGAAAAGAAAGGCTGAGAGAATGTGCCTCCCTGAAAAATGAGAAGGGAGAAATAGTGGCAACACATGTGGCAGCAGGAGTGGCTGTGGCAGGACAAGAAGCAGCTGGCAGCTCAGCTCTGGTCAAGAGCCAGGACATGGTCCTGGCAAAGCAGCATCCTGAGTCCCAGAGTAGGACAAGCAGCTCAAGCATGTGTTCCATCAAAGTGGGATTCATTCCAATGAGACAGGTACTGCCTCTGCAACATTAGACAAGCACAATCACAGTGTAGACCCTCACCTCTGCTAATGGGTTCTTTGGAGAAAGTCAGTCCAGCCAAGGCTGGCAAAGCCTTGCTTGCCTTGGTCACTCAATATCTTATGGTCAGGATTTTGCTGGAGAAGGAGTCAATGCTGCAGAAGTGCTTAGAGGAGTGCAGGAAGCTGGCAGCTGAGTGAGCTGAATTCCATAACTGAGAGCGCCTGATGGAGGAGTGTCCAGAGCACAAGATGGAGCAATCCCAGAAAATGGACTTCACCATGATGAGACTGGCCAAGGTATCACAGCAGAGCTCCTTCCTGTAGCCTCCAGCACCACCTGTGAAGCTCCAAGGATAGCTCCCACAGGGGAGACATTCAGTGCTGCCTCCAGGTGTAAAGCCAGAGATATTACTCAGGGTGGTGAGAATGAGGAATGGCCTCCACCAGCATGTCTGGACATCAACACAATCATCAGTCACCTTTGTCTCTATGCTGTGCCTGTGAGGAGTTTGGGCAGACAGAGCAGAAGCACCTGCCTCCATTTTAAGTCAGCTGAGAGGAAAACTTCCTATGCCATGGGATGTATCCATATTCAGTTCTGCTTCTGCCTGGGGCTGCCTGGAGGGAATATGTGGTACAGACAGTGCAGCAGAAGTCCTTTTATAAGGGCTACTGAGGTGAAAAATAACCATTCAGACTTAGTTTTTCCATTGCTGACAAACTGCTGAGCCTTGTCCAACATGGTGAGGGGCTCCGTCTTTTCTGGGGGAAGAAGTGTGAGTGTGTCTGTGCAGTCACATGTGTGCCAGCCCTGGCCCCCAAGGATGGATCAATAGAGGACACTGCTCAAGTACGTAGTGGTGTTGTTCTGCTCCCCAAATTTGCCTGCTGGAGAAGTTCAGCAAGGACATATCTCCCTCATCTATTTAGGAAGGCATGAGACAGCATCAAGAACAGGGCAGGTAATGCTTTGGTTTTCCCTGTGCCCATCCTAGGAGCAGACAGACCTGAAATTACATGGCCAGAAGCTAAGAGCCAAGGAGTAGCAGCTGGAGAGGAACAAGGAGCAGCTGGATGAATCCTGGCAGGAGCTTCACCTGAAGAAAGAGAAGTGAAAGAAGGCCAAACAGCACATCCAGCAGAGGGAGAAGAAGCTTAAAAGCATGACTGAACTAAGCATAGCATCTGTGCTGCAATTCACAGTTGTAGAGGGGCTGGGAGCTAGGCTGGGGTTTCCCATTTCTCACCAAGTCATGAATCTTTACACTGAGCTGAGAACAAGGATACGTGCAAAGGGGTCTTGCCCCTGGGCAGTGATGGTCTCTGTTCCTTTACTCCCCCGCTGCTCTGTCTTGCAGTGCTCATGCCAGAAGTATGAGGAAGGGGAGCAAGTCTTGCAAGGAGGCATGCTGGATAGAGTCCAAACACCAGGAGAGGCTCAGGGCCATCCAGAGAGAGATGGAGCAGCTGAGGCAGCATCAAGAGCTTCTGCACCAAGCAAATGACCTCTCACCTTCCATTCTCAGCGTGGCCAGTGTGTCAAGGGCCTGAACTATCGCCAACAGCTTCTGTTTCTCCTGGGGATGGGGCAGGATCATCTAAGCATGGCTCAGCAGAGGAGGGAGCTTGAATAGCTGTGCAATGAGCTCTCATACAAGAAGCAGAAGATTCTGTGGACTGAAGAACAGGAGTTCTATGCCACTATGGATGGCATCTCCTGCACACAGTGTAAGACTTATGTACTGCTAATGGGAAGGGATGTATGAGAGACACATGTGCTTGTGTTTTGCTTCTCAGAACAGATGTTCCTGGGAGCTGTTTTAGGTCGCCTGTGTATAAAGATCAGCTGTATGTTTGCCTTCTCATCTTGTGCAGGAATTCATCTAAACTCTCTGAACTCTCTTCGGCAGTGCTCTGACGGAGTAAGAAGGGAGTGGTTGGTAGGTTAAAGCCCATTTGCACTAGAAGTTTGAGGAGGGCTCTGCTGTCCGTACACAATGGGAACAAAAAGAAAACAGGTTGCTCTGTTGTCTTCATCTGATCCCTCCAACAGCATTGGTATTCACCTAGTCAGATGTCTTGCAGGCAGGATATGCCCGCAGCACAGTCTGTGGGGAAGCAGAGCCAACACAGCCTTGCATTCTGTGCAATGCTACAGATGCTGAAACACAAAGCCCAGATGGTGAGGTTGTGGGACATGGAGGCTGGAATACATTCAGAAAAAGCTGATGGGAACTGGGCTGGATAAAGTGTGACTTGAGACTAACATACATAGGGTGGGGTGTTTCCTGAAATCATTACTGAGCTGCTGGGATGGGCAAGCTGGCAGAAGCTGTGGACTGTCGTGGCAGGTGATTGTCCAGAGTGCTGTGACATTCCCAAAGAGTGTCTTGAAAAAGACACCTTGGTGGCACAGGCAGGTCTATGCTCACATCAAGTGATTTCAACTCTTCTGTGATCCGGGTGGCACAGAAGGAGAGACAGGGTCTGTGTGTGGGGTTCCAAGGAGAGCCTTTATTGAGCTTCTTCCTCAGAAGAGTCTAGGAACAAAGAGCCACTAAAGCAGGCAAAGCAGGGGTTTATATAGGGATCTCAGGGGGCGGGACAGAACACTAGCACCAATGGGATGAGAGCACTGGCGGAAGGGCCAATGGAATACATTAAATCTGCATGTCTTTTTCCTCATCCTAACAAAGGGTTTTTAAGGGATTTTTCCTCCAGGGAAATGTGGTCTTTTTCTCTGTTGGCCCACTAGTCTCCACAGCGGACAGGTAAAGGAGTGATAACAGAAACAAGGACAGTTAGCTTCTCACAGCTTTGTCTCACATTCATGGACAACATCCTTACTTGGCTGGGGTTGTCCCTCTCCCACCCCTTCCCTGTGTGGGAGGCAGAAGCAGCCCTGGCTGACTCCAACTTTGTGATGTCCCTGTCCTCTCCTATCAGCCCCTGCTTCCCTCTTGTGCCCTTGTCCAGGCAGAGATGCTCTTAGAGACTTTGTTTGTGGACTCCCGCTCAGAGTATGAGACTATGGTCTTCAGAAGGGCCCCCATGCACCCCAAAGGGTACCACAGATGAGTGTCAGCCCACTGCCACCTGCATGGGAGACAGTTTGGGACACTTCCCTCAGTCATTAGCATCATCCTCGACAGTGCCCCTATTTCAGTGTGACTCTCATACCCATCCCTTCCACCCCTCTCTTCTCAGGACAATGATTTCTTGGAAGGTGAGCACATCTTTCTAGATTCCCTGTAGAAAGTGCCCCACTGTCCATGGTGCAATTCCCACACACTGCTGCAGGAGGTGCCATCCCCACATGCTCTTGAGGGATGATGTGCCCTCCAATACAGGGAAGACAATAAAAATCAATACTCCAGTTGTCAGGTTCTTTTCTTTCCAAACACTTTTCTGAGTGTCCCATAATTCACTGTAAATCACTCAATATTGTTGAGATGTTTAGCCGCAGCTCTTTTCATAGACGGCAGGCAGGCACAACTTCCCAAGAATATTTCCTGGGAATCACAGCAAGGAACCTCAGAGAAAAAGAAAACAATTCTTATCACTATTCTCTGCTCCTGTTGTTTTGCACATGTGGAATGTGTTAGGAAGATTGTTTACCTGAAGGGAGTTCTTAGTTGGATTCTGGTGGTGGTTGTTTATATTAATTGGCCTATTGGGTCAAAGCTGTGTCCTGGCTGTCTTTGACAGTCATGGATTTTTCTTTAGTATTTGGTGGTATTCTTCAGTATTCCTTTAGTAGAGTATCTCTTTAGTATAGTTATAATATAATATTAATGTAATATTGTATAGTTTTAATAAAGCAATTGTTCAGCCTTCTGAATCATGGAGTCAGATGCCAATCATTCTCAGACATTGAGGTCACCCTGCATTCGATAGAGATGGATCTGGACAAGCTCGAGCAGTGGCCCTCAGGAATCAATGAGGTTTAACAAGGCCAGGCTCAGGTGCTGTACCTGGGTCAGGGCAATCCCTCGTGCCAGCTAAGGCTGGGCATGAACAGATTGAGAGCAGGCCTGCCCAGAAGGACTTGGGGGTGCTGTGGGTGAGAGCTGGACATGAGCCAGTGTCCTGGTTTGAAAAGGAAGTGAGTTTTTTGGGATACTGTGGTCAAACTAATAGGTGCTCAGATTTGAATATTGGCACCTGATATGGCCACTGAGGACATGGACACGCCTCTGAAAACACAGGGAGTTAAAAGCAGAGAACTCGCTTGGAAGCTCTCTTGGTTCTGGTCAGTGAAAGGTTCAGAGCTCCCCTGCCCGGCTGTGGGCTGAGCGGGGCAGGGGAAGCCATGCGGCCGGGTGAGGTAGGCCGGGCCTTGGACAGAGAGGGGAGGGGAAGGCCCCTGCAGGATGGAAGGGAGGAGGAACATTGGAGAGTCATCGGGCAGGCCCCCCCCTCACCCCAGGAGAAGAGAGAGAGAGCTGGTGTCTATGCTTGTGCCACCTTGAAATTTGATAGCACGGCTGGCCAAGGAGGAGAAGGGGGGGGGGGGGGGGGGGGGGCAGCAAGAAGGTGCCTGGCAGGGCAGCTCTGGGAATTCTGCACAGGCAGCACCTGAGATTTTTAACCCTTTTCTTGGATGATGGAAACCTTACAAATGCTGATACTCCTGGAGTTGAATGACAAGAGAGATGGAGATGAGATAAGAAGAAATGGGCCATGAGAGAAGTTGAGAAGAATCTTAAGTGAGAGAGATGATAGAGTGGCCTTTGGCTGGACTTTTCTTGTATAGCCATGGACAGAACCATTTTTCCTGTGACACAGAGACTGCATTTAGGGGGAGGCAATGGCTTGAAGCCAAGAGAGTGCAGTGATGTTATGTGAAGGAATGCAGGAACAGAGACGACAGGTGGGGAGAGTGGGTGGTGCCCTCCATCTTCAGGGAAGAAGAAGAAGAAGATCTGTGTGCTTAAGATCCCTTGGGCCCAGGGGGTGAATTTAGGGGGGGACAGGTGTCCCAATAGTGAGAGACTGTGCTTTTTTTGGAACTGGGCAAAGCATCTTTAAAAGGGCAACCCTAGAAGCAGCTCTGGTCCATGTGCAGTGGTGAGAGCACTGGGCATGGAAGCAAGATGCCACGATAGCAGATGATCTCCGGGCGGTGCTACGAGTGACATGGAAACGCATGAGGTTTCAACGGTGTTTCCAGGGGAAGCCTATGGTACAAAAGAGACTCCTCTCTCCTTGATGAACTGAGAACTGATTATCTAAAGAGTGGTGATGGACTTACAGTTGATGATCTGAAAGGTGGGTGTATCAGAAATTTAGTGGGGGGAGGAGGAATGTTTTTAGAAAGTTTTCATTCCGAGTTCTGTGTGTGTTTCTCTTTATATATAGTTGTAAGTTAATAAAGTTTTTCTTCTTTATTCTTAAATTAGAGCCTGCTTTGCTCTATTCCTGGTCACATCTCCCAGCAGACACTAGAGAACATATATTTTCATGGAAGCACTAGCATTGCACGAGTGTCAAATCGTAACAGCCAGCCATGGGCAGTGCCAGCGCAGAGAGCCAAGTGTGTCCTGGGCTGCACCCAGAGCCCCTGGGCAGCAGGGCAGGGAGGGGATTCTGCCCCTCTGCCCCGCTCTGCTGAGACCCCACCTGCAGAGCTGCCTCCAGCCCCGGGGTCCCGGCACAGGAAGGACATGGAGCTGCTGCAGAGAGGCCAGAGGAGGCACCAAGCTGATCAGAGGGATGGAGCACCTCTGCTGTGAGGGAAGGCTGAGAGAATGGGGATTGTTCAGCCTGGAGAAGATAGGGACTAGGGACAACCTAATTGTAGCCTTCCTGTACCAGGGAGGTAAAAAGAAAAGATGAAGAGAGACTTTATACAGGAGCATGTAGTGACAGAACAAAGCAGAATGGCTTCAAACTGACAGAGAGCTGGTTTAGATCAGATATTAGGAAGAAATTCTTTATTGAGATGGTGGTGAGGCTCTGGTACAGGTTGTGAATACCGCATCCCCGGAAGTGTTCAAGGCCAGGCTTGCATGAAGATCTGAACAGCCTGCTCGGTGGAAGGTTTCCCTCCCCATGACAGAGATTTTGGAACTAGATAATCTTCAGGGTTCTCCAATCCAAACCCTTCTATGACTCCATAATGAGTATAATGTCACCTGCTTTCAAAAAAATGCTATTGGTGTTCGAAGTCTGAAAGCAAACTAGAAAGCAGGCGTAAAGGGATGAGAGCAATTATACTTTGCATTTGTGCATTTGTTTATTTGATTTTTTTGGAGGCTGCATTTTATATCCTGTAGACTAGCATTTTTATGCTGTTCTGTCTATTCTAGTTATTAGATATTGGAGATCAATAGGTATGGATTTTATGCATTTCAGTACCTTGTTTATAGAGTGGTACAATCAAATACATTAATTAATGATTATTATCAATAAAGAAATTCTAACATTCAGTTGCAGCTTTTTTGACATTGTTTACTTAGGCATAAGGATCTGATCAAATGTAGTGTTTCATTTGGCTTACATAAAGGAAACAAGATTAACATTCAGGTACTTATTAAAATGTATTTCAACTACACTGACCTCCAAAGAGGAGAGCCTCTGTTTCCTGAAGGTCAGTCACATTCAGAGATTTGTTACCTGTTACTATCTGCTAGAATTTTCTCTATCCTCTGAAGACATTAATCATATAAATGCACATTTTTCATGCATATAAAGTTCAAAACGTTGTTGCTTTCTTTAATAAATTAAGTGGATTACTGGCTTTCAGATATTTTAATTTCTGAGTAAATGTTCTTATGATTGTCCATTTTTTAAATATTTTATTGTGCTTTCTGCTATTGTTCAAATAGGTGTTTAAAAAATATACTGTTTTAAACACTTTAGATTTTTTGCTTTTTCCATCATGGATATCAATAGTATTTACTTGCAATGCAGTATTTTAGGTTTTTTTCCCTGTTATGTGTGTCTGCTTTTCAGCACCTTTATACGTACTCACATTTTTCATAACAATTCCAAGATAATGGATAATAATCCATAAATTTTCCAAGGAATGATTGACCAATTGGAAGCATAGCTTTAGGCCATTAAAAACAAGTGGTTAATCAGAAAGTGTATATAAGATGTTGAGAAACAATAAAAAAAGAACTTATGAAGGAAGAGAGAGTAAGAAATCTGAGCTGAGCTGAGCTTAGCTTAGCTTAGTTTAGGTTTGCTTCTCTTACAAGAAAAAAATATATCAAAAAAACCCACATGAAAGCATCATTATTTTCCCTCAATTTGTTTTGCAAAATTTTACACTTTTTTTTCTTCAGAGTAGAAGTAATTTATGTATATATACATATGTATACACACATAATGTTTGGAAGGATACATGCAGGAAAGAAATACCTGGGTAAGGAAGGGAGCTTCAACAAATGAACAATGTGTGAGAGTTTAAAAATGCAGTGAAATTGTTCAACTAATCTAAATTTATGGTGATTGTTTTTTCTGTATTTGACGTATTGCTGTACATTGAAAAAAGTAGGAAAATGCAAAATCTAAGTGGAAATTCTAACAGGTCATATCATATATTAGCAATTTTAATCCTGATTATTTATACTTTCCATTTCAATTTGCAATTGGTAGGAGTATCCAATATCTGTTTATTATATGTACACTTCTGTCTTAGTTGATTCAAAGTTATTTGAACAAATACAAATTATCAGCACTTTGCAAGGGAACTTAGGAGGCTATAAATAGAAGATGTGTGGGGATAATTAGCAAGGGAAGACACAAATTTATGACTGGATCAACATCCAGTGACCCAGAAAAATCCATTTGTTTGAAAATGCCAGGGTCAGGAAAGGTATGTTTGAAAAAATATTGTCAGTGTTTCCCTCTGACTCCTATGGTAAACTATAAACCAAATTACTGAAATTGGTACTTGGATATTTTTTAGGGAATTATAAAATAAAATGAAGTCATTGCTTTACAGAATTTGGGGGAAAACTGTCAATAAAATTATTACTGGGAACAGAGATGATGCAGAACCAAACAAATTAATGAGTTTCCAAATTTCTTGGCAAACTGGTAACCCATACACTCTTGCAATTTGTCAAAACACTTTGTAGACCTATAATTTACAAAAGTTACTGTATTATCAAGCTAGGTTGTGAACATTTCAACCTTGGGTGAAATTACTGTTTTCTTAAGTAATTCATGAAAAAGAAGAAGAGAAGAAGAGCTCTTGAACGAAGGAAAAAAAAAAAGAAGCCCTCTGTAACACAGCTGAAGCTTGGATGTCTACAGGAACATGAAATGAATTATAAAGAGCCTGATATTTAAAGATTGTATGAAAGACTGAACTTCCTTCCATCTTTCTGGCACAATGACAATTAACAATACATTAAATGTAATACTTGAAACTTGTGAATCAACCTCTTTAAACCAGAAAGTCTTCACTCAAAGAAATTTAAAATAAAAACCAATAAACCTGTTGCCCACATACACTGTTGCATTGATCTTTTCAAGCATGACAGTTGATGTAAAAAAAAGTTTAAGACATCTAGGTTAAATATCTCTGTCACATTTCCTTCTCAAAATGGCTGATTGACAAACTTCAAGTTGCTCGTTGTCTTCAAGTGGTATCTGGAATTCTATTTTGAGATGTGGAAATATACACAAGTATGTCTAGAAATCCACTTGTAGCTAAGAGCTAAGAAACAAGACCAAACATCAAAACTGTGTGAGAGACCTCTTCTGACTTTTTCCGAATTAAATTAAGAGTGTTGATGTTTCAATTATCATCAGTGAAACTATGTATTAATTCATTTAGTTGAAAAAAATATAAAGTTTCACACATTCCATAGATGATTTTCATAACTATTTTCATGTCTTCTTACAAGTTTAAGTAGGTACCTCATCAGAGATGTGCTGAGGTTTAGTTCACAATCATAAATGTTAGACGCATCTTTAAAATGGAAGGTCGGAATCTGAATGAAAAGGACAGAATTTGATTTTTCTTCTCTTAGCAGCCAGTGAATAGTTTTAAAATGCCATAAAAACATAGTTATACCATTTGCACTCTTTTCAAAAGCATTGGTCACAAATTTAAAGCATCTGGGATATTACCTATTCCTTCTTGCTTGAAGTGATTGTAAATTTTTGACTCAGTAAGGAAATGACACTTCCAAAAATTTTCTATTTGCCTTTCTACTGAAGTCACAGTTCTGCAAAATTACATTAAAAATGAATATTTTATGTTTTCCTTTCAGGAAAAATAGCATGTAGCTTTTACAAATCAAAATCCACCTTCTTGAATTCGACAAGAGATTCTACAATTATTATGTCCTAAAAGGAGTGATTTCCATATGTTTCGTTCTTACAAATATCTGAGTAGGAGCAGTCCCCAGACGAAATTTATAGGTACTGAATTTTGGAAGAGGGAAGTACAGAGTTTAGGACCACCTAGGTGCATCTAGTGAATCCAGCCTTCTTTGGTGGGCTGTTTGTCATACTTAGCCTGCTACTGTCAGGAATGGTTATAGACATAAGATGAGCTTGAATTTCTCAAAAAATGTGTGGAAAGAGTATAGTTCCATGAAATCATTCTGGTAATTCATCAGAACTGGTAGTTTGTCAGCATTTTCCCAGAAAAATAAGCTCCTTGTTTCCATGTCTCCCCTCAGACCTTAAATCTGGCAGCGGTGTATTCCACTGCTGTTTCACTATTTCAACCATCACGTATGAGACTACACTGACAAGGAAGCAAGTATTAGTTCCATTTGATCTAATACTCCCTAGCTGGATCAGTGAGTTTTACATAACCTGCAAGTCACATGCAGAGAGCCTGTGTCCGTTATCTGGTGTACCCATGAGAGACAGCCCTAATAACAGAGCAAAGTACTGCTGGCAGGAATCAACTTCACACAGGATATGGATTTCTAAATAGATTGACCTGCCAGACACTTTGGTACTTTATTGTCAATGAAACTGTCTGTTACTGGGCAATAATAAAGGGCTCCAAAATTGGCTTCAGGAAAAAAAAAAAATATTAACTGAAAATTGAAATATTCCAGCTGAGAATATTAGAGAATAGGGTTTTTTTTTTACCAAACAACTTCAGATGGTCAGGAATTTGATAAGCAATTAAATGGATTTTATTGATAAGCAATTTATTATAATGGATAGGTGTTATTATTTATAATTGTTAGATTTGGATTTTATTTCATAGGTCAATATAACAATGCCAAAAAAGGAAAGAAAAAGTTAAGGACTGTGAAAAGAACCCATGTTTTCATATCTGCATAAATCTGCAGTTCTAAAACTGGATTACTTGGAAAGGAAGAGGTGTTAAAACTACTAAAGAATAAAGGAATTCATAATATTCCCTTGCCCTTACCTTTTAGTAAGATAATATTACTGAAACAGAAGCACCCTTTTTCAGTGAGGAGGCAAATTTCTTGTTTCTCATTAAGTAAAGCTCATTCTGCTAGTAGAAATAAGCACAAGCATTGCAGTGGGAGTGCAATCCCCATGGGACTAAAGAGCATCTTTCAAAAGTTCCATGTTTATAAGAAATTAAACACAAATTCTCCATTGGAATCTATACAGTGAGTTGGAATATGATAATTTATATTTAAAGTAAGAGGGAAAAATGCTCCAATTTCTGATTATTTTGGGGTTTGGTTGATTGGTTTGGTCTTTCATCTGTATTTCTCCTTTATCTATTTCCTCTGTTGTTTTATTGGTTTAGAACAAATTTCCTTCCAAAGTTATAGCCAATGTAAAAACTGACAAGTCTGCTTACAGAGTGAAAGAAAAGTATGTTACTACTAATTTCTCAAGTTTAGTGTAGTGATACTTCTCAGTTTTGGATGACTGGTCAAGTTTATGATGTGTCATTACTTACTTTCATGCTTTCTGGCCCACTATCAAAATTGTACTTTTCCCCTACATCCTGACATTACATCTCCTTAATAGCTGAGGTGTATTTTTGTGGCATTGTAGAAGGATAAATGAGAAAATAGTAATGTATTTTCTGGCCTTATGAAAAGAGTATTCAAAGTTATTACAAGTCTACCAGTTGCAGAAGAATTTGTGAAGGCACAAGAAAAATTAGTTCTATGTTCAGTAATATATATATTCCTATTTATTTAGGAAACATGCATCAGTGTTCTGTTCAGTAATAAGTCATTATTTGCCTATATTTCTGGATTCCTTTTCCTTTTAATATTACTTATAGGTTTCAGTTCTGTTGAAGACAATGTGAAAAGTTTTTAGGTTAATGTGATACCAAAGACAGAGTGAAAATGGAAGTAGATTCAGACTCATAGCTGGATGAATGGGACAGTAGGAGAAACAGATATAACTTTTTAGCTTGTCTCTACTCTGCCAATATCCTAATCCCCTGATCTATCAAGCCATAACAATTCATCTAACAGTAATAGTGTATTTTTATAATTTGCACATGCAAGGTTATGTGTTAATCACTACAGCTCGACACTTAGAGCTACAAACCATAGCAATATGCCTAATTTTCAGACTCTAAAGTATATTTTTCAATTGTGCATATTCTTGTAACAGAAAGAAGTAAATATTTGTATGTGGACAAACCTATAATTATAATGCTACTTAAATTTCACATAGGCTAATAAAGTATTGGTGGCTGCATTTACATTGCTATGCAGGAATGAACTAAGTTCTTGATTCTGGGAGTTGCCAAGCCCTGCAGCCCGACAGAAGTGAGGCAGTTGAAGCTCTGAGTTGCTAAATCCAGCCATGGGCATTGCTGAGGCTGTATGCCCAGTAGGCAGGCACACATGCATATATGCATAAGACATGTAAGTATATGTATATGGCCAATCACACAGATAAACACAAAGAGAGAAACCGTTCCACTCATGCAAGTATGGATTATTTCAACAGCATCATGCTATTCTCTTCTCTGATGAGGGTGAAAACCTACATGTACTATAAATTTACATTAATATACACATTTAGTATAGGTCTCTTCAGCGGCAGGTCAAGACAGGCTATGCAGCAAATTTCAATTGTTGCATCCCCATTCAGCAGCTTGTCCTTTCACACAGCAAGGACCCACATGGATGTGCACTTACACACTCTATGGATCTCACTAGTAACTGAGTTTGTACATTTGGTCTAACCAGTAGCCCTTGGATCTGATCTTCCAGTGTATCCATTAATTAAGATATAAATTCAAGAGGAATCTGTCTGCCAGCTGATCCAGCTCAATGGCCAGTACTCTACCTCAAGACCCTGTGATTGCTCCAGCTGCTAGTTTGGATCCCTGGTACCTCCAACAGCCAAATCTCAGCCCCCCTGATATCTTCAGTATTGCGCCTGAGCATATGGCCCACCTTGGCACTGGCTTCTCAGCCTCTCATTCAAATTTCTCTCTCATGTTGTCTAGCAAAATCCCACTGACATGCACACCCATACAAAACCCATACACTTCTAGCTACTGCCACCATAGGTACAGTGTGTGACGCCGCTCTGTGCTCTGTTTGCTGGCACTCACCCTTTCACTGCCTCATGCTTCTGGAATCTTTGTGCACATGCAGATTAACCTGTTATTGCAGAACCTAACACCCTCTTTCTCCATGAGCTGCTACCAGTGAAAATCTGAGCTGTGATAAATAATTTATACAAATGATGCAATGTTCCCAACAAGATTATTTTCATTGTGGAATGGAATAAAAGGTAAAAAAGCAAAGCGAATTACTCCATGGCATGTGAATAAAACTCACTTTTTCAATTCAAATGAAATTTTAACTGTCACTAAATGGATTTGCTGACATTTATCAGATGGCAGAAAATATTGGTAAAAATCCTGTTATGGCATTCCAGAAATGCTAAAGTACACATTGATTACTGTCACCAGAAGTACTGAAAACTTGGTCTGCTTCTTTAAACAGCAACTAAAAAACAAGAATATGTACTAATTACTTTGAAATTCAAATTATGACCAAGAGCATTTCTTTCAGTTTTAAATGATAGCTGATATCCTTTGTCTACCTCTTTACAGCACTGGCAAATAATGTAATTTTTCTATTATTGTCTGTAAAACTCTCCTGAGATCTGAGCTTTTGGTTCTTTCTGGTGCACAAGGGTATTTAAAGAAAAAATTGCTTTTCAAATGCATTTGCTTAATTACAGGTATTGCACCAAAATTTTCCACTTAAAATTTGGACTATCTAAAAATGTGGTTAAATAAATGTTATGACTGTGCAATATTTTCCATTTTAGTTATTCTTAAATTCAAAGCAGAGTTTCCTAGCCACAGGAGCAGGAGCATGCTTCGGTGGATTTAAGACACCTTTGAATTATTTTGTTGTTCTGTCCTGTGATTGTGCCACTCTGCCTAGCTTATGTCCAGGTATTACTGGCCACAGTGGAAGCAGAGAGCTGTGTACTCCTGTAACTTGGACATAAACTGCCTTCCATATATATGTTATTGAATAGTAAATGCATAAATTGTGGTATAATATATAGCATTTCTGAGTTTATTCTCTTAAAATACCAGTATTTCAATAACTCCATTTCCAATGAAGAAAGAAACAAGAACACCCAAAGCAGTTAATTGTTAGGATTTGTCCCATCAAAGATTTTCCATGATTGGAAGATAACGTAAAATTGTAATGAAACATATTGATAACTTTCAGAGCTATCGAAAAGTTGAAAACTACTGCACTGGAATATATCAGAAAAAAATTCAAACTTGTATTTGCAAAGCAAAAGTGTGGTTTTTTAATCCAAGAAATATTTGGATTATTTTCTAGAGTAACATTTTTCTTTTAAGCATTGTAGAGTAATTATTTTGGAACAACTTTAGTAATATTTCCAAACTATTTCTAATTATAGGCATTTTGATAGAAATTGAAAACTACTGAATTATTACATTAATTCAGCAGCTAAAGTAGACTGAAGTAAATTCTGACTCTATTTTGACATTACTTTAGCTCTTAAATTGTGGAGGAACAAATCTGGTCTATTTTAGATATGTTTTCAGGATTTTGTAGACTTCAGAAAACACTTCTGTCTTTTCCTTCTGCATTATGTCTTAGTCTTTGGAAATCTACCTATCATCATTGAAGATAAATGTCTTTATCCCTTGATCCTCAAAGATATCTCAAATATCCCCCCCATATTGTACCTCCCAAAAAGTAACCTTAACAATGTACAAAAGTGAGGTTGTTAAGGTCAAGGAAAAAACGGGAACATTTTAAGGGCATCACTATAAGATTATGGAATAACAGAAACTGCGGTTCATATAGTTTGGAAAAGATCCTTTAAATTGTTCAACTTAACTGTAAACCCAGTACATTGTGGAGCAGACCAAGGGGCAAACACTGATGTGCCACTTCTAGGCTTCTCTCTAATGAGATTTATTTTATCCCTTTTCCCTTCAATTATCGGTTAAAGTTCTTTCCACAAGTTCTTTCCCTGATATCTTCTGCACAAAGATCTTTTGGCCCTCTGAGACAGGTGTACCTTATCCATCATCAATAAGTCTGAGCTATCAGGATCAAAAAACTCCAAATTTTGCCTGAGATACCAGTCATGGAGCCAGGTACTGATATGGTTGGTCTTTGTTTCTTCTATCATTCCTGGCAACTGGCAGTTGAGAACAGTGGTGTGCTCCTGACATTTTAAACAGTTGTTCCAATGCCCTGAAGGCTCTCTTGATTGCCCTATAACTCCTAAATGCAACTTGAGAAATGCCTCTGCCTACATGAGAAATCAATAATGGGTAATAATAAAGAAATCAATAAAGGATAACAATCCAAGGCCATCTAATATTAGGGAGATTTTTTGTCATATCTTTCGACTAGGCCACAGGGAAGTAGCAGAATTTCCTAAGTGGTTGCAGTTGTTATGTTTAATTATTTCAAAAGATCTTTTCGTAGTTTCTAGGCCTCCTGAGTTAATGGAATAGGATTTCTCCACTTATTGTAATACCTTCTGCCACTTTAATATCCCTTTACTTCTCATATTCATTGCTTTAACTTTCCTCTGTGCTTTGGAATAATTTAGCTTTGATTGATTTACTCCATCTGCTTCTTTCTTCTATCACATTATCTCCTGATAAAAAACAAACCTGTAGTCTGCTTCTTTTCAACTGAAAATGACTGCTTCGATTGATTTTGTAATGTGCCCTATACAAGCTGAAACAAATAGAGCAGATAAGTAAAAGACATAAAGCTCTACATTAAGTATATTGTAGATATATTTTAACAGCTTTCAAACACTTGATTGCTGTGTAGTTCACTCTGAATTGTGACCAAAAGGAAAAAAAAAAATGGAGAAAGAGCATGTACTTGGATGAAAGCTATTTCTATTCATTAAGACAGTCTATGGTAATTTCTTCTTCAGTGCTAGGATAATCCTGACAGTGTTGTTAAGAAATTGTACTCTCTTCTCCACTTATTTCCATGACCTTAATTGATCAATTTGAGAAAGAAATGGTCTTTTATGATAACAGCAAAATAAAAGCCAGTAATTGACTGAGAAGCATGGGTCCAGCTATCTAAAAACACTTTCAACTAATGGAAACCTGTATAGATGGTACAAAAGTTTCAGCCAATGACAAAAAGGTCACATCACTTTTAAAATTTTTTTAAAGGAAGAGTGAAGACAAAATGTCTTTATAACAATTATGGCTGCTACAACTTAGAAAAGATGGATAGAAGTAATGGCACTAAACACTAAAAAATAATCATAGAACTGCAGAATCATTTAGATTGAAAAAGACATCAGAGACCATCTTGAATGGATCATCACAGGAACATAGTAGTATGTATTATATCCTTTATTTGGCGTTCTTTCTGCACTCTCTTTTAATTTCACTTCTGCAGATATAAAGCTCCAAACATTACAATAGTATCTGATAAAATCTGAGGCTGTTCAGCAAAGAAATAGAGCTCTCATGATGTTATCTTTTCTCTCATAAAACCAAAACTTAGTTGAGATTTGTACACTTTTTTTTTTATAAAAAATTCACTAACGTATGTAGTCCAAAAGAAGGTCATTCCAGAAAGCAGCACTGCGTGTTATGAAGACGATGCTCATTTTTGTCAGAGTTTTAGGAAAGTAACATGATAACCCTCAAGTCAAACTGTTCACACATCTAAGTTTCTTCCTACCTTCCTAGTTGAGCTGTGATATTGTGTGTACAGGGAGTGAAGAGTAAATAAGGGTTCTGTTCATATTAAGCTACTACAGCTAAATACAAAAACAGGGTTTAAAAGCATATCAGTGGAAGCATCTAAAGTAATTATATATATGATTGGGACAAATCAGCACTTTTATTTCTTTGGGAAATCAGTGTGCAAGAAGATGCAGAAGCTGAAGAGAACATAACATCAGTAACAGATTTTTTTCAGGAATGTGACTAATGCTGCTGTGTTTCACCTCCTTGCCTTCATGCATCTACTGCTTTTGGCAGTGTAACAGAGGGAGTAAAAGAAGCAGGCTGACAAATGCATTGTGAGACCTCTCTATACTAATCAGGTGATAGTCAAATAAGAATTTGTGTTTCTCTAAAATGCTTTAAATCAGTTTCATCACAGATTTAAAATAACTTATGAAAATAATTCTTAAATGCAATCAAGTACAATTTGGATTAAATTAATCCAGGTTCTAATTTTGTCCACGTAATCATCTCTATAAAAGGAGAAAAAAAAGAAGCCTTTAACTATTCTAAATAGGATCTGTTTCAGAATCTAGCTTGTATTTGCTAAGAGCAACCCCAAATCTAATTCTTCATTATATTTGTTAACCACATTATAGTATTTCTAGAGAAAATATTAATTTCATAAAAGATTTTTTCTCAGTATATGGGCTGACAAAGCCATATATATAGTCTGACTATTACAATAAAACACACAAGAAACACATTTTCTCTTTCTTCTGAAGACACAGGTGGCACTTTTTTCCCCCCAACATTTGGATTTTGTGTCCTCATTCGGTCTTCAATACTTCAGCCAGGTTTTAAAACATGTAGTTGTTAGTTTTCATGATGTAACTCATATTGTGTTCATTGATAAACACAAATTAGGTGCTCTAAAATATAACCAATAAAGACTGAGCTATTTGAAATTAATTCAACCTCATATTAATATTTTTTTCCATGTGGCTTATGTAACATTAAATTTTGCACACACATATATGTGCAGAGGCCAGTATTTCTTTGGCAGTCTTTATTTCCACTCTTTCATTTAATTTATAAATCAAAAATGTAAATGAGGTGAAGGAAGGGTTTGGGTTTTTTTTGGTTAGTACTTTACCTGATGCCATGAAAATCAGTACTTTGCTCTCATGGACTCCATTCACATACATCTAATAATATACAAGTTCACTGTCCATAGACCTATCCTGGGGTCAAAAACTACTCAAGAATTTCCAAATTAATCTGGTCAGTTATGCATTACTGTACACACATACAGGTCTAAAAATGAGCTCAATTAAGTTGATATACCTAGAATTTTTTATGGGAAAAAATTGTACCAGTCTAAGATCCTCTAAAGTTGTTGTTGCAATGTAAAATTAGTGGGTCTTCACATTTAGTGTTATGCAATCTCAACTCAAAGTAAAGGTCTTAATGCTTAAGGTCTTAATGCTTAATGCTTAAGAGACATTTTGCTCTAGTTGCATATGTTAATTGGCTTCATGTCCTTTCATACCCACATCAGGCACTCCAGATCTACTAAAAAATTTAAATGTCTTCTGGCACTCATAGAGAAGTAGTGTGGAGACCCTGGTGAGGGGGAGGGGAATTCCCTTTTTTTGTCTCCCTAGGGAGACAAAAAAGCTTCCCTCAAAAGCTGTTAGACCCCATTGGCTCCTTCCCCTGTTCCTATGTCTGTTCCTATGTTCCTGAGCCGCTCCCTCCCTATTCCCTGCTTGGCCCTCATCTTTGTACAGCCCCGAGACCAGGGTCAGCCCCTGGGCCCCAGTAGAGAGAAAAAGCGAGACCTCGGGTTGACGGTGCTGGGACCTGAACATCTCACTGCACGGCTGAATAAAACATCTGTGGAGATTATGCAAAGGCCATTTTTGCTTCTTTACCCTGGACTATGATAGCAGCAATTCAGACTGCTATAAAGTAGAAGACTGCTTGATATTTTATGTATTTTTAATAAATATCACAGCCACTTATCCATCTCTAACAGTTAAGATCTAATAATACATATATTTTGGTAGTTTAATTTTAGTGGATTTTTGAGTGTGCATCTGCCTTACTCAAGAAGTAAGGGACCGTACTATGTTCTTTTAAAAGCTTTCATCACAGCTTTATTGCACAAATCATGGATGATGATCTCTTTATTCCCTCTAACTTTCATGTGAAGAACACGACAGAGGTGAACTAGGAAATAGATATGTTGGTAATAAATACATATTTTTACCATTAATGCTGTTACAATAACCCCCATGTATGTATATATGCCGCTTTGTACAATAAGGAGGACAATCTTAACCCTGGAAAACATACAAAACCATCCATGCCTTTTTCTTCTCTCTTTTTTGTTTGTACTCTCTTCCCACACATATCAGCAACATCAGCACAAGATTTCCAGAAAATCTACTTGTTGTTGTTGGTGTTGTTAGGGTCATGACTTCAGAAACTGTATCAATCTCTTAAAAGCAGTAACATAATAATGTGACAGTCTTAAAGCAGTCAAATTAGTAGCAATAATCAGTCCTGGAAATAAATTATGACATTCAAGTTTTCTATTCACCTTCTTCTAAACAAGAAAGACAAAGTAGTCTGGTTAGGATATATGGATGCAGGAAAAAAATACATTTTTTCAATTTCTTCTGGTAGTTCTAAGCAAATTTTCTATTTTCCCATACAAATATGGTGCCATCTATGACTACATTATCAAAATGTTTTAAATCACCAACACTACTTCTTTTTACTCCCAATATGATCTTATTGCTTTCTTAGGCCCACATATCTATCTTTCAGTCAGAGAGGGAATTGTAATTTACTTAGTCTTTTTTTTCCAGTTATGATAAGTGGAATAGAAATAAACAATACAGTGCAAATTTTACACAACGTCTCATTTTCTATTGAGTTCACATCATGTAAAAAGTCACCATAAAGCTTTTAAATCATTTCACTTTGATATAAATCAGTGGATTTCTGTGTAAAGGTTGTAATTGCACCTACTGTAGTTGGAACTGCACAGACTGAAGTGTAAAGTAATGCAATTGCAAATAGTGTAGATTTGCATATAATGCATACAAAACCAGTGACAAGAAAAATATTGGGATGATTTGAGATTCAGATCAGTACATTAACTTGTTCATCAAATAAAATCTGTTGCACACACAAAGAAATTTCCGCAGCATTTTTTATGACATTGTAATTTTATGTTTTTATAATAATGCCTTGTTGAAAGGAACCTGTTTAAACTTGAGTAATTAATAAAGAGCATTAACAATCACTTCAGGTTTTGGCATATGTTTTGTAATACTTTCACCTGAGGAATTTGTATTATGCTTGAATGTTCTATAATAACACAAGCTATAAATAACATTGGAAAATATTTCAACGCTAGAAGAAATAAAATGTTCAAAGAGAGAAAACTATGTTTGTCACTATTTGTTTCTCCTTATATTGGATGTCATTTCATAAAACCTAAATGTTCAAGAATATTGTCTCTCTCACTATTACAGATAGTTTGTTTAAAATTATTTTACGTATTTTATTTTTAAAAATAGACTAGTTATGTAAAGTGTGCTAAAACCAAATAAATCTTTTGGCATTGTTTCCCTGATTCTGTGTAATGTTCAGAAGTACTTGAAAAATAGGTATACATTACAGTGGAAATGGCACCATAACTCTTTTTCTAGAAATGGGTGCAAAGCTTGCTCTTATTTTTTTAAAAGGGAAGAAAAGCTGTTGCTGTAAATTACAACTTCCCAGGCACATGGCATGTCAGCCTTGTGCCTGGGAAGTTCATGGAACAGATCTTCCTGGGAGTTGTGCTCTGGTACATAAAAGGCAGGGAGATGATTCGGGATGCCAGCATGACTGGACTAAGGGCAAGTCCTGCCTCACCAGTCTGGTGGCTTTCTATGGGCTGGCTGCATCAGTGGGCAAGGAAAGGGATGTTCACATCATCCATCCGGCCATCTGTACAGCCCTTGACATGGTTCTCTTTGGTGCCCTTATCTCCAAAGTGAAGACACTTGAATTTGATGGGTAGACTGCTCAGTGGATAGAAAATTTATTGGATGGCCACATCCAAGGGGTAGTGATCAACAGCTCAGTGTCCAGATGAAAACCATTGATAAGTGGTGTTTCCCATGGGTCTGTATTGGGACTTCATTAATGCCATAGAGAGTAGGATCAACTGCAACCTCAGCAAATTTGCAGATGACATGAAGCTGAGCAGTGAGGTTCACAACCCTGAAGGGTGCAACATCATCCAAAGGGACCTGTACAAGATCAAGAACTGGATCCATGTTAATCTGATGAGATTCAAAAAGGCCAAGTAAGAGATTGAGGCAAGTGGTAGCTTTAATATAGGCTATGTGGTGAAGGGATTGAGAGCAAACCTGTGGAGAAGAACCTGGTAGTACAGGCAGATGACAAGCTCAATATGAGCTGGAAATATGCATTCCCACCCAAAAAGCCAACTGCATTCTGGGCTGCACCAAAAGCAGCATTTTGAGGAGGGGATTATGTTCCCCTATTCTGTTTTCCTGAATGTCTATCTGAAGTAGTGTGTTGAGCTCTAGAGTCCTCAGCGCAGAAAAGATACAGACCTGTTGGAGGCAGGTCTAGAGGAGGGCCACAAAAATGATCAGAGGTGTAGAATGCTTATCCTGCCAAGAAAGACTGAGAGAGTTGGGGTTGCTCAGTCAGGAGAACAGAATTATTGAGGAGGCTTCATTGAAGCCTTTCAATATTGAAAGGGGAGTTACAAAACGATCACAGAACCATGGAATAATTTCATTTGGAAAAGACCTCTAAGATCATCAAGTCCAATCTTTGACTGATCACCACCTTGTCAACTAGACTGTGGTACTAATTGCACATCCAGTCATTTCTTGAACACCTCCAGGGATGGTGATGTTGCCCGATTGATAAATGACACAAAACTTGGATAAGTTTTGTGCGGTGCTTTATTAAGGGCCCGGGAGCCGGTGGACTAGCGTCCCAAGTCCGAGCCCCAATTTCACGTATGGGTGCTTCCCTTTTATACATGCAATTCATAACAAGGTCTCCAAGAAACAGTTCCCCTTGCCTAGCCACAGACCCCTTGTGATACATTCCTTAGTTCACAAACAAGATCATAAATCTTCTGCTTATCTTATTCTAAGAACATTGTATGCTGCCTCCAGACAGGTTAGCATTCTTACTTTCCTACACTAGTTTAAATATTTATTAAGTTCTTAAGACTACCTGCTAGGTTACACACGAAACCCAACACATACTATCAACGGCTACAAAACTGCTTTTAACAAACCAATTCACACACAACTCATAAGTAAACTGTAATTAAACATTTCGCTAAATTTCATTTCTTTTCCAACAGTGACTCCACCACCTCCCTGGGCAGCCCATTACATTGCTCAAAATCCTCCTCTGTGGAGAAATTCCTCATGCTGTCTAACTGGAACCTTCCCTGGAGCATCTGAGGGCTGTGTCCTCTTGTCCTATTATTAGTTGTCTGTAAGAAGAGCCCAACTCCACCTGGCTACAACCTCCTCTCAAGAAGTTTAGAGAGCAGTAAGGTGACCTCTCAGTCTTTCTGGAAATAAGATGAAAAATTCACTATTAAGACATTGAATTAAAGAATTTATAGCCAAGAGTAAAGACTGAACAGTCCTTTATTTACTTCTTGGCTAATGTTGGGGACATATTGGGGATTTATTCACCATAAACATGTTCAATGAAATAAAGACTTCCAAGGATTTACTTATGTTGCAATATTCAAGATTTCCAAGACCCTCTCCCCAGTCCAGCCCCTGTTGCTCACATCATAAATGCTTTCTCTAATTTTGCTGCTTTTTCATGGAGTAAAACTGCCCTTTAGGGTCCTATTATTGATATAATTTTGGGGGTGGCAGTCAGTACTTCCTGTCCTCTGGGTGAACTTTCATGCTGGCAACTTTTAGTGCATGCTTGGTCCAATTCTGCTGAGTCACAGTTTTTCTGTCTTATGGCTTTCATTACTATTATGACATTCCATCTATCTTTGATTAAAGGATAACTCAAAGCTTATCTAGCTAAAAATGACTTTATTGAATTTGCTGTTCTAGCTAAACAATCATCATTGATTAAGTTTTCTGGGGTGTTTAGGTCTGTGGAGAAACTCCATAGAGGTACAGTCAGGATACACCTTAATTTTCTCAGGGTACTTTATCTCGTTCTTCGGTAGCTAAACTAAATACAGATTTAAACCAAAACCAGCTTAAATAACAAAATATAAATTTCCTAGCTAACTACAGCAAGCTCCTTGCAAAATTCAGAGGGCCACAAGACTCCTGGTGGCCCTCTGAATAGATTTAAGTCTTTTTCAGCATACTAATAATAGCACATGTGTCTCTTTCATGGAAACATGTCAGAAAAATGAAGGCAAAGAGGTCAGGGCAGCAGGGGAACTGTAGAAGGTGAATTCAAATTTTTTTAGTTATACTCATAGGAGAACTTGCAGTGAACCCAAATGCCCCCTGATTTATTCAGCTGGAAATGTAAGAGTAGTGTCTGAGAAATTGTGGAAACTGCTGAACCTTAGAACATTGCAATTACAGGTGAAGAGAAGTGATATGTATTCGTAATCATGGTGAACACAAGTGGTATCAGGTTTTGAGGAGTTCATTGGATTGCCAATGCCTCATGACTTTCAATTGCATTATCCTTAACATATCAATTTACATTATAAATTTAACTGAACAGAACATCCCTCATTCTGTTCCTAAACCAGTGTGTGTATATTTGTGAATGGTTCATGTAGAATAATTAAAGAGAATAGCACATCCTAGTGCTGGCAGCATGATAGATGAGGTTTCTTTTTGTGTCACATAGGCCTGTACTCTCACGTGACACAAGGTGGATTGAGGACCTGAAGTACAATGAGGTGGGGTACAATAGAGGTGATTCTTTCTTCTTTTTTTTCCAAAATATTAATTTTCACAGTACTTTGCAAAAATTGCAAAATATTGCAATTGCAAATTGCAAATTTAACTGCATAAATTAATCTTAATTTTAATAAATACTTTGAATTAAAATTGTTTCAGCCATGACTTGATGGCTGGAAGATTTTTCCTTTGGTATTTCTAGAAAATTCTTTTTTCAGCCCAAATTTAATTAAATTAAATGCACATATATAAAAATAAATGAAAATATAAAAATAAATCTGTCATTTTTGGTCAATAAGCAGGAAAAAAATTACTTCAACCTAGGATATCTATTTTAGGGTTATTCTTATCATTTATTTTGAATTCAACTACTTAATTTGGTATGTCAGGAAACAAAAACCTTGAAAGGTTTTACATTATTATCTTTTGGAAAATTAAAATTAAAGAACCAGAACAATTTTAATACTCCACCACCCAGAACTACAGCTTTTCTCCTTTCCTATGCACAGCCTTAATAAGTACAACCCAGGTATGTGTTCCTTATCTTTACTAAGATTTCTCTTATTTGCACACTTGCTATCATTCAGCCTTCTTTTATTAACATGTAGATTAGAATTCCAGCAGCCAAATCAAGCTTGAAGTAAATTTGTGCAAATTTTCTTGTTCAAATTACCTCTTACCTCAGCCATTTCATGTTGCTGCTAACAAACATTTCTATCACAATCAGCAGCAGATAGATATACTAGAGATAATGGATGCAATAGGCTAATACTGAACTTATTAATTGTTAGTTTTTGTTAATTAGTAGATAGATGACAATTAAAAATGTAACCCAATGACTTAATGGTATTTTATCAGACTTTTGCATATGACTAGTAATGAAAATTTTGTAAAGTAAATTTAAACAGTCCAATTAAAAGATGTCAACTTATTATGTACACAATGTGTGCTATACTTACAGGGTTAAGAATTATTAACAAAATTTAAGCAAATGCTTGATACCTTGTTAGATTCTTTACTATTTAGCCATCTGTTGTAGATATTTTCTCAAAGACTGACATGTCCTTAAAGTAAAACACTTCTTCTATGTTCTATAGAATCTAGCTATAAATATTTGCAAATGTTTGTACATTTAAATAAAGTGAAAGGCAACATGGTGGATATTAATCTTCTGTTAACAAGCGGTGGTGCTAGAGGAGATGAAAGTTAAACAAAGTAATATCACCTAAATATGCTTAGTTTTTAAAATAAATTGAATTCTCAATCGAGTTTTTAATCAACTGATTTTTTTGTTAGTTTTAAAATAAAATTTGAAAAAGGCTGTAATGTCTTTGAACCTTTTCTTAGTAGTGCTCTAAAATTTTAAATTATTAAGCTGTATTTTTAATTACAGTAAGGGGAAAACTAGCAGTTATTTGATTAATCTTTTTTTTCCACTCCACTGTATCCTGTTCAAACACTGATTGTGGAGCTGTAGAATGATTTCGTTGTAGTTACACAAGCTAGATATGTGAAGACATGTCTCTTTTGTTATTTTGAGGAATTCTGTTTCTTCTCAGACTTCTAGGTCTAATTGCATTTGTTCTTAGTGCTCATCTGCATTCAGTACTGTAAATAGCTAATTTACTCCTTCAAAATTTGCGAATATATGTTATATCTAGAATATGTTATATCTCCCTCTAAAAGCTGTGACTGTGGGCATTTTTTCTTGAACTATTTCATCCATTATTGGGATAAAGAATGGTCTTTTCACACGAGTAACAAGTCAACATTGTAATATTTCTTTTGATCTTCTCATATTACAGATTCGCTCTTATATTCAAGAAACAAAATGCATGAGTCACAAACCCTGTTCCGAATTCCTTATCTCATCAACCTCAAATTAGTTGGTAAAAAAAAATCTCTTTAATAATATCAAATAGTTTTGATGCTTCATTATAAAGTTCTTACACTATACTTCATTGTTTTACAATAAAAAAGACCTATCAAATTTAATTCAACCATACCACAATATTTATTTTTAATTTTCTAAAATTAATTAGTTTTGAAAGTCCTTAATTTCACCTCCAAAGTGAAACAAACAAAAAAAATAGTAATTTTATCTCAGCATACTATTCCAGAATAAGAGCATGAGATAATCTTAAGCAAATGTGTATGAACTCTAAATCTACTGTCTCTACACATGGGATCACCATTTATAAACCATGACATGTGAATTGCAAGTTAGGCTAATATAATATCATCTATGCAGAAAACACAAGATTAATTTGTGATGTTTAAGTACAACATTTTCATATCAGTGATCACACAAATGAAGTCCTAGTCTCCCAAAAATAAGGATTATTTGCTTTTTGATTATTTTTTTATTTAAGGTTTCAGTAATTATACTAGCTGATTATTAGTATTGCTACCAGATGTCAAAAATAAAACTTTCCAGAAAAACATACATATTTCAACAGTACTGAAATTTCTGGGAAAGGCTTACACTCAATTTAGTACTTTCTAATACATTCAGAACATTTTTTTTAAGTATAGTTAAAATCCAGTCTTCCCTTTTTTAGATAAAGAATCTTGATTTTTAGTTTTAAATCCATTTCAGATAATTCATTGTCTTTTTGTGGCAACTCCAGTTTATATCAATATATATATGTTTTCATCTGAATATCATTTAGGGTTTTCACATCTCAAGTTCTCATTTTTTCACTGAACTTATAGGTTTCTTTCCGGATGATATTTTAATATAATTTATTTTACTGTTTTTATATAAAGACCTGTCAAAAGACTATAAGTAATCTTGACTCATAAAGGAAATCAAAACAAACAAACCCAAGTTTAATAAAATCATTTTCATACTTCTGTTAGAGATGAGCAGCCCAATAACATTTTTTTGGAAACTTTTATTAGAATTTAATTCAAATGCATAGATTTGAAATCAATCTATAGGTCCATCAAATCAAGATACTCATGTCTTTGCCAGCATGCACCAGTCATTTTCTTTCAAAAATTTCAGCACAAATTCAGTGCAGAATAAATATAACTTATGCTGTTTTGGGGTGGGATAGAGCTCATTTTCTTCACAGTGGCTAGTACTGCGCTATGGTTTGAATTTGTGCTGTAAACAGTGTTGATAGTCCAGGAATGTTTTTGTTGGTGAGCAGACCTTGCACCAAGTCAAGGGCATTTCTGCTTCTCACGCTCCCAGTGAGCAGGCTGGAGGTGCACAAGAAGATAGGAGGAGACACAGCCAGGACAGCTGGCGCCAGGTGACCAAAGGGATATTCCAGACCATATGACGTGCTCCATATGCAAAGCTGGGGGGAGAAGGAAGAAAGACAATCCTAGAGGGACAGCTTTTGTCTTCCCAGGTCACACCTGATGGAGCCCAGCTCCTCTGGGAATACCTGGACACCTACCCCTCCATGGGAAGCAATGAAATAATTCCTTGTTTTGCTTTCCTTGTGTGTGTTGCTTTTGCCTTAGTATTAAACTGTTTTTATCTCAACCCATGGCTTCTCTCACTTTTACTCTCTTTTGATTCTCTCTGCTGTTCCACTGGCATAAAGTCAGTGGCTCTGTGGGGCTTAGTTTCTGGCTGAGGTTAAACCATGACAACTGCATACATATAAATGTTTCTTTAACTAAAGAAGGAACCACATACCTGTGGATCATTTTACCACCACTAGGCGTATTGATAATTAAATGAAGGCAATTAATTTAATTTAGTACTCTCTTTAAATAATTCATTTAATTTAATACTCTCTACTAAAATTTAGTCTTTTTTCTTTACTCTCCAATTCCTACTATTCCCCTGATGCCAGTGTTAGCTGTTGGATATGCAGAAGACACTGGTACATAACTGACAAGATGTAGAGACTTTGATTGTGTGATCAATTACATCCTGTGACACTTCCCTCACCAGCAAACATGTGTAAGAGCCTCTGAATGACAGACACCCTAACTATAAAGTGAAAAAACAGAATCTGATACTCACTGCACCTAAAGAAACTTCTCTTTCACTGATTTTGTGACTCTTTAACCTGGCTTACATGGTCTTATTTTTCTTCACAAAGGAGGACAATGGTAGAAATCTGTTTATTATTATTATTATTATTATTATTATTATTATTATTATTATTATTATCTTCCAAGAATAGTTGATTCTTTACAAACACTTTGCTATTCAGTCTGAACTAGAGGGATAGATGGAAAAACTATTTGCATTTTTCTTTCTGGAGACAGGCAAAGGATGATTACAGCTGCAACATGAGTTTGACATGAATCTGTGGCATTCCTGAAGAATCTTGTAGCTGGAAAATGCCAAAGGTTGTTGAAGGGCTTGGCAATTGCTGGAATATAGAAAACTCAGGACAGACCCCCTAGAACTGTGGAGATATGGACATATTGGAGAAATTCCAATAAAGGGACACAGACATGTTTATGACTATCTCCTGTTAGGAAAAACTGAGAAAGATGTAATTATATATATAAGATATAATTCAGCCCAGAGAAGAGAAGGGTCAGAGAGATTTCTATCAATATATAAATAAGTGAAGGGAAAGTGCAAAGAGGAGGACAGACCATTTTCAATGGTGCTGAGAGGCAATGAGCACAACTTGAAGGATAGAAAGTTCTCACTAAATGTCAGGAAACATTTTTCACTGTGACCATGACTTGAAAACTGACACAGGTTGTCCAGAGTGGTGTTGGAGTCATCCTCATAGGAGATATAAAACATCCATATGGGTAAAAAAGCCCATACTGAGCAACTTCTTGGAGGTGGTTGTGCATTAGTAGTAGACGTGCACCTCAAGTATAACCTCAAGTTCAGAGGTCCCTTCAAACCTCCCCCATTCTGTCATTCTGTGAATCCTGCTTAGTGTATTTTCCTATTTTAACAATGGCCTATGAGAAAGTTGTTGCATGCAATTTTGTATTCCTTTAACTGTGGTTTCACTTTGCCACCTCTTTTGTAAAAGAGTGATATGACAGGATCGACTCTTAAAGAACCTACTTTATCATTGAGAGTTTTCTTCTCATCTTTCTGACTGACAGCAGTACTCCTAAACTTCTTTTTTGGTCTGAACACTTTATGAAGTAGAAATAGCTTTACCAGCTCTCTCCCACTGTACAGAATTATCACTGAGAATTCTACAGCAGTAAGAAATCTGCCTATATTAGAAGAATCTTAAAATGTAGATGCTTTTGTTTGCTTCTGATGCTTGCTTTGATGCTTCTGATTCAAATAGTAATGACTGCGATTACCAGTTAAAACGATTGTTCCTCTCCAGCTCAATATGACATCTCTGTATTCTTCATTTTTCAATTTAGCTGTTTATTTTCTTCATTCCCTACTATTACCATCAACACTTCCTGATGCTGATTGCTTAATGCTTTCCTGCACTTATGGAACATTTACCAGTTTTTTTATGATGTAACTTAAACAACAATCAAAAAAAATTAAAATTGGTTTTCCATTTTTGTAAATTCAGAACATACAGGGGAAAATTAAAAATATGCAAGTGTACTTCCAGCCTGTTGACTATATAAGTCTCTACAATATGGAACAGAATGTAGCTCCTTCAATATACACAGCTGGTAACAAGAATATGAGTTGGGGGCCCTTTTAGATGTTATGCCTGTATAAAGATTCACATTATGAGAGCTGTCAGACTTTCAGATATTCTGGGAAGATAAAAGACTCTGTATCAATGAACAAGGTAGTATGAAACATATAGGGTACAGAGTTCTGTGACTAAACAGGTATACACTATTTTACATTTTAAAAATTCAATCTCTATGCTTAGTAACAATAAGAGTAACAACAAAGAGTAACTTAGGTAGAATACGTAATCAAATCTCAAGTGACAGACTTATAGAAAAAAGCCAATAAGTACATTTTCTAAAATCAAGTAAGTCAGCTGCTGAACTGCCTTTAAAATAGTATGAGATAATATAATATCCTTCATAGAGATAATTTTCAAGTGCCTCAGTACTCAAAGCTTTTGGGTTTATTCTGTATTTTTTGAGGTCACAGCTCAGGGATAAGGAATGAGAAAAGGCAACTCTGATCTGATCCTCTGTAATATTTTATTTTACAAAGTAAACACTTCTCAGTACTTTGGGAAGGATCATTGTGCCTGTCTTGGTGTAGTTCAGAATGCAATGTTTTTAAATTTTTTTTCCCTGAAGGTTGCCTAATTAATACAAAATCCTGGACAGAGAGGTAGTATGTACATTAATAATAATTAAAAAATATATACACTGGAAATTATCTCAGTGATACCTAAAATATCACTAGATGTGTTTCTCAGCCTTTTCCCAGAGCAGAAGCATCACCTTTTAAGACTTGAGGCTGACAGCACTGTTCAGCTTTTCTTTGTGATTCTCCCAAGCTTAAAGGCCACATACATGATCTGCAAGAAAAAAAAAAAGATTTCTATATTGAATGTAGTATTTTTCTTCTTTGATAAATTCTTTGGTTCAAAATATCAATGGCTTTGGACACAGGAGAATCAATATGGGGAGGGGAAAAAGGTTTTTTTTTCAAAACTCACAGTGAGAGAAAGGTGATATTTTATGCTTAATAAAAGGACCAACAAATTTGTGCATGTAATCCTGTCCTAAGTTAAAATGAGGAATAATATAATAGTGAGGTCCTGGTGAGGAACACATGTGGCAAAATGTCTATTTAAAAAGATAATGTCTATTTCTAAAGAGATGTTTTCAAGTAAGTTTTCCTTAAAAATTGTTCAGGTAAGGAATTTTCCTAATTTGATTTCATTAAGCTAATTGATCACAACAAGAAGGACAAAAGAATCTCCTCCCCACAGAAAAAAAATCCCAGCTCCTTCTCTTTTGTCAAAATACTAGAGCAAAAATTTTGATTTCTGGATGTTAGATATTTTCTGCCACTTCATTACTAAAATAATTAATGCTTTCTGACACTTAATAGTCCTACCTTTGGATATGGACCTCTGACTGCAGGGTATTATTAGCAGGTAAGAGTAAACTAGAAAATGTTTTATCACAACAAGTCACTTTTAATTTACTTAAAGCCTATCCTTAAGATTTTTATTATTTCTTGACAGAATAACTACTGAATATGGTCTGGTATGTCATGTAAATATATTGTTGTAGAAGTATATGGGATTTTCAAACAAAACTAAAGCTTATTGCTATTGCCTTAACCCAGATGCCATTAAAACATATTGGTGCATCTGAGACATGAGCATGGAGCTGCCAGAATTTAGCCTAATCTTGTCATAAACCTGTCCATTTGTAAGCCAAGAAAAGAGAAGTACTCTAGGGAGTCTCAGATGATTTTTACATAGGCAGCTAAAGCTTGGCCAGGTAACAAGAGATATTGAAGAGAAGAGAAAGAAAATTATTTTCAAACTGCAAAGCAGGTCAGCAGCAATCTTCAATCACTTCAAATACAGGTTCCTTGATCTCTCAGACAGTGATCTATTTCCTAACAAACTCTTCCTTATCCTTGTGGGCATCAGCAATAACACTGCTGATTTAAATGCATTATGTATGAATTAATCTGTTACTTTTCAACTATTTCCCACATACTTGTCATCAAGGAGTAAAAAACAAAAATCAAAACTTCATTGATGAAATTTATATTACCTTTTTCTAAGGAGTTTACTTGATATACTAATCATCTGTTTAACCATCACTTTAAAAAATAGAATAAATGTTTACACACACTTTAAAGATCATAATTAAAAGAGCATAATTTAACTTTATTGAGGAGTGGAGAATATATTGGATGCGCAAATGTGCCATTATTAGAAAATTACTGGTGTGCCCAATTGATTTATTACCAACAGAGATTGACCAATATTCAAGTGGCAGCTACCATTTGACACTGTCTGTTTCATTTTATTGCCAGGTCACTGTAATATTTTTACACAGAAAACATACTACCTATGATAGAATAAAACATTTCACTGGGGCTCAAGAATTCACTTATCTATATTGTCTAATGCATCTGAGACAAGAGTTAGAATACTGCCTTTATCTCAGAATAATTTGGGTTGACAGAAAGTCTTTTAGAAGAATGCAATCAAACAAGAAAAAGATTTTGCCAGTGATAAACAGCAACGATGTACCTGTGGCATGACTTTCTGACTTTATAATGAAATAAAAGAATGCTATATAAGTTAGTTACTCAGTTGAAACAAGCACTGCGGTATGATTTTCATTCTAGTAGTCAGGTTTACCCCTACTTGATTAAAAATTGCATTGTTCTTTCAGTGTTTCAAAAATTGAGTAAATCACAAAAGAGGTAAATGCCTATTAAGGTACAGTTTAGCTTAAATGCGATACCTTAATGCAGTAGTTTAATTTATAGCCTAGGTACCATGGTTTCAGTCACTATAGAGGAACTCTTGTGCTAAAAATATCTTTTGTTAGTTAGAGGTCTCAATTTCTTTATTAATCTTTCTATATTTTATAAACGTACAGTGTGTATTTATGCCTACATACAAGTAGGTGATACAAGTTTAGGATTAACTGAGACTTCAGAGTCTACATCAAATTTTCAAAATTACTTCATTTACTTATGAACTTGAAATCAATTCAATGGCATACTTTCAGAAATATTCTTTTAACTACTCTTACCATGCTGTGGTAAATATTTTTTCTTCTTTTCTGACAAAAAAAAAGAAGAAAAATATTTCGTTCCTAGTATTTTGGTGTTTGTTGTTGTTGTTCCCTTTTATCCTATCATAATCATGCTACACTTATCCCTGTTCTTTGAATGTTTGAACATTAGAAAAATTTCTATTAAAGGAATTACAGCAGCAAAAGTTTACATTTCTTTGACGTTTTCCTCTATGGGTCTTGTCTAGATAGGTGGAAGTGCAAATTTCCATGATCTGCTACTTTCCTCTTATTTGTTCTATTACGTTCAAAGACTTATTCCTTTCTCTTCTTATACCAAACTCTCTTTCTACCCTTTAGATCAAACAACAATTGTAAAGCCTTTTTGTGTAAAACCAGTCTTAGAAAGTGAGCCATTTGCTCCTGAGTTATATAAATTCTCTGTCATCTGAAAGAAAGAAATTAGAATGACACAATAGGTACAAATTAATGTCACTAGGTCAGAACATATTTTGCCCCCTTCCATTTAAAAATGCAATAGGGAAGAATTATTGACTAGAAAACACTAAATGACAAAAATTCTTCATTTATTTGATATTAAATAGTTTTAGAAATAATTCTGCTGCATCATTAATTTTTCAGCTGTTCATTGTGCCATACCAAAGTATAATTTTTGCATTATTTATGAAATCTTTATATATTTACAGCATAATCTTTTACATAGTCTTACTTTCGGCTTTCTTAAATTAGTATATATTTTCCATTTTCTGATATTACTCATTCATATTATCTTTGGGGTGTAGAGATATGCTGACCTTGGATCTCAACAACCCCATGCACTATTGCAGGCTGGGGACAGAGTGCCTGGAAAGCTGCCTGGTGGAAAAGGACCTGGGGGTGCTGATCAATGCCAGCTGTTCAAAGGTGGCCAAGAAAGACAAGACTCTCCTGGCTTGGATTAGTAATAGGATGGCCAGGAGGAGCATGGCAGTGACTCCTGTGCTGGCGCTGGTGACATCACTCCTCAGCTGATGGATTCAGGTGTGCGTCTCTCATGAGAAGAAAGGCATTGAGGTGCTGGAATGAGTCCAAATAAAGACAACAGAGCTGGGGAAGAGTCTGGAGAGCAAGTCTGATGAGGAGCAGCTGAAGATGCTGGGGTGTTTGGCCTGAAGAAAAGGAGGCTCAGGGGTGACCTTGCTGGTCTCTGCCTGAGAGGAGGTTGTAGCCAGGGAGGTGTTGGTCACTTCTTCCTGGCAGCCAGTTACAGGAAAAAAGAAATTACTCTAAATTGCACCTGGGGAAGTTTAGATTAGATATTAGGGAAAATATCTTCACTGAAGGGATTGGAGCTGACTGCTGAGGGAATTGGCGGAACTGACATCCCTGACTGTTAAAAAAAATTATGCAGATGTGTCAGTGGATATTGCTTAACGATGGAAATGGTGTTGCTAAGTTAACTAACAGTTTGTTAACCCAGATGCCAGATGTCCACCTGGGCTGGGTGCCTGGTGCCCACCAAAGTATTTCTCTCACTCTCCTTCTTCACCTGGACGGGATATACACCACACACTTTACCAAGATATAGTTACAACCACGTAGAAAATAATACAGCAGTCTATATTGCTATATGCTTTACTCTATGACTGTCTGTTTCCCATTACAACAGCTGTGAATACAGGGAAAGAGAGCCACAATCATTTTTACTAAGTAATTTAGGGACTGTATATTCTGAATTTTACAATAATGAATGAGGACCAATACAGGATATGGTAGTAAGGTGATATATCCTCTGATGTAATTCACATTTAAGTCTGACATATTTCTTCTTTCAAGCTTCAAGAGCTATAATACCTATTTTGAACAAGCCGAATTTTGCCAGTCTGTAGCAAAGTAAAACATCCGAATACATAGATATCTAAAGCAGCCAGATGGCAAGAAAGAACACATCTTGCTAAGAAGCAAATAAAAACAAGCAAACAGAAAATAAGTTAAAATCTATTTTTTTTCCTTAGAAGTTAATAGTTTACAAGGCTCTGTTTTTGTTCAAAACTTTTGATAGAGAAGTCCGGAACATCATAGTTATTTCCCTATTTTTTTCAACAGGTCTGAATTTTTTTTTTTTTTTTAATTCAACAGGTCTGAACTACAGAACTGTAGTTTTCATCTATGGAACTTATAAAATCATGGCAGTCATGGCCAATTTAAAATCGGCAATGCAAGAGACAAGCACTAAGTTTTACTAGTACTTAAGTATCATACAATAGAGGGAGGTTTATTCTGAAAAGGTCTATTTTATATTTTAGGTAGTTTTATTGTTAACAGTATTGAGTTATCACATGTACATATATATATGCCATTCCAATACAGATTCTGTGACTTTATAATTGTCAGTACCTTTAGAAAATGTGTATTTTCCTAATGATTTTTCCCAATAAGTTCACTTCCCAATAAGCCTCACTCTCAGCAGAGTACTCCTCACCCTCTAAAGTCTCCTTCCTATATGGCTTTTTTTTTTTTTTTGGTCCTTTTGGTCTGGGAGACAATGCATCAAAACCTTCTGAAAGCTCCTTTACGCTTACAAAGCAAAAGCAATATCTTTTATGCCTACCTATACCCTCATTTAAAAAAGAAAAAGCTGCTTCCTATGACATCCAGTACAGTAAAATCAGGCAGCCCCCATCATGGGAAATGACTGGCATCTGACTCCAAGGCTTTAGAATGCTGAACAGTCCTTTTATTAAAACTACATTATATTACATCATACTATACTATATCTATACTACAAAGAATACTAAAGAATACTTACTACTAACTAAAAACTTGTGACTATCTACGGACTGACAGTCCACAGAGCTTAGACCTGATAGGCTAACTAACATAAACAATCTCCACCAGAATCCAATTACCAAATTCCTTCCAGTAAACAGCCTTCCCAACATATATTCCACATGTGCAAAAGACCAGGAGCAGCAAGTAGAGATAAAAATTGTTTTCCCTCTGTGCTTCTCCAGGAAAAAAGAGAGAGAGAATTATGTCTCTCTCTATTCAGAAGGCATGTGAATACCACAATCCCAAAACCAGAAGTTTCATTAAACACATTATTTCTTCCATGGCAATGAAGTCCCTTTCATAAACCAAATTTTCATACTAGACATTCACTATATTTTTCAACCTAGTTTTCTGTCTCTTTTAATGAGCAGGTAGTTAATGTATATGTACATTGTCATGTCCTGTTAATCTTCTGATATATTCAATACTTTAATCTGATTCACGTTTGATTTTAAGCAGCTTAATATCAAAGCATTTTCCCCTAAGAGAATCTGTAAGGAGGGATATTTGGTCCCAGCTGGTGGTTTTAACCATTAAACTTCAGGAAAAAAACCTAATTAAACCAAACATTTCTTTCTTTCCATGCATCAGGGTCATATATTCTTTGTAGCTGATTTCTACTCTCCAGAGGATGTGCTCTACTGTCATATTCTGTTTAATAACTTCCCTAATGTTAATTAAAATCTCCTTGATCTTACTTAATTATCTCACTGTAATAAACAAATACTTTTCAGGACAATCCTTAAGTGAATGTAGTTACATAAGCATTCATGTAATTATTATAGAATAATTCCGTTAATTAATTAATTATCAGAAGCATGATCTCAAAACTTGTAATGAAATTTTACATTGTTCCCATGACTATATACTAAAATATTGATGTAAAGTGAGCTTGCCCACTTTAGAAGGGCAGATGGGAAAAATGATACTGCAGAAATGGGGATGTATCAGCACACAAAGCTGGAAGAGAAGGACAGCACATGTTTCAGGACATCTTTAATCAGAATGTGTTCAAATTCATCTAAGTTATGCCAAATGCTGTTCCAGGTTGTGAATTGGTCTTTAAAGTGTGCAGAAGTTTCTCACCATGCTAATTTAATTGTTTTTTACAACTGAAATTTCTAGACTGAATATCTTAAACACTTTTTGTATGGTATACTGGAAGTGTGGTTTTTGTACTAGTAACAGCATCACATATTTACACTTCATTCTATCACACTAGTATTCCTACAACTGCTTCTGGGTTTTGTGGCACATTACACGATGAATGTAGTTGTTTATATTGTCTTCTTTCAATAAAATGGATGAAAAATTCCACAAAAGACCTCTAAGTATTTTTTGGTTAAAAAGCATCCCATGCCAAATGGTAGTTGAGCGATGGGCCTAAGAATGCCCCTCTCAATTTGTTAATATGCTATTTTTCCTATGAAGGACTAATTCAGCTGTTAATTCAAATGACAAAACTTGTAAATATATTTAGCAAAAAAGCTCCTAACAAGCCACACCAAAAAACACACACCACAATAGACATCCAACTTGGGCTGTCATTACCATGATTAAAATCATATGGGTTCTTCTTCTACATATTTAGCAAGAAGACACAGTCTATCTTTTCTGCAATTTTGTATTATTTAAGTATGGTTTTCCTATCTTCCTTGTGGGCATTTGAGATAACAGATTAGTTCTGTATGCAAATAGTCTTGCATCTGCCATTCCTAATACTACACGAAAGATCAACAAAATCACCTAACTTTAATGTCAGGTCTCTTAATTTAGATTGACAGTGGAATAATAGTGATTTGGGATGACAGTGTGTCTGCATGCAGATGAAGTTATATATTCATCCACCTATCACTTTCTTTCAGCATAGAAGAAAAATTACAATAGCTTTACATTTGAAAAAGTGATTTTCAGTATGATTCCCCAAAATTAAGATGGAAGGCTATGTCAGTGCTTCTCTTTATGAAGTTCTTCTCTTTTTAAATTACCACTGCAAAAGTCTGTGGAATTATTGTGAAATACTTCAGTGTAAAAGAAATTCCAACTGGAATTGAGGTAAAATGCCATAAAATTTTCTTAGGGTGATGCCACAGTGTCATCAACAGATAGGACTGAGAGGAGGAAAAGCAAGTGAACATAAGAAAAAGGAAGAGTAGTGAAGCAGTGCACACACTCTCTGGGAAATGAAATCATAACGTCTACTGTGATGGAACACCTTAACAAATATTAATGAAGTTTATGAAAACTTTATGAAGCCTTCGATACATATCATGAAACAATTTTGGAACAATGTTGTCCTAGATAAAGTGACATTTGAAAAGGTTTAGTACTGCAGTCATGGTGCCCCTCAGCAATGTAGTTAAGTCTCTATAATTGTTACATGTTCTCCCAAAAAAACAGAGAAGCCTAAACAAAATACTTCCCACCTCACATTCCAAGTGTCTGGATCCAGAACTTTTGGATATGACTTGGATTAATCACAGTTTTGAAGTGAGCTTTTTTTTTTCCTCAAATGAAGACCGCTTTTCCTTTGAAGTGCAAATACCAAATACAGTGTCTTTATTCAGATAACTGCATGGCACAGAAAAAGTTAACCTCTTTTAACAGTGGATTTTGAATTTCTGCTGTTCATCTCACAGCAGTTCCTCATGGCTTATGTTCTTCCATATAACTATTCAATGTTAAGGATAGTTAGGATTATTAAGTTCTTTCTTAATTTTACTTCTTTCTCTGCTATGCTTTTGGTTTTGCATTTATTATTCCACTAGTGTTTTTTGAGGCACCTTAGGTTCTCCAAAGATGTCCATGTTTTAGAGTATTTTCACTTACATAATTAGATCTAAAGAAGAGTAGCCCACTGCATAAATGCGTTGTGGAAGTACTTTTACTCTCATGAATCTCACCCCTTCAAAATACTTCCACTCTGGATGTATGGGCAGGAGAATGAGAAGTTGGAGAGCAACCCCTGCAGAAAGAAACTGAGTGTCCTGGTCAATGGCACTGACTCAGCAGGCCCCTGGTAGCCAGGTGGGTCAACCTTGTCCTGGAAACATCACACGCAGCATTGCCAGCAGGGCAAGGAGGGGATTGTCCCACTCTGCTCTGCAGTGAGGTGGCCTCATCCTGGGTCCTGGAGGCAGTTTTGGGCACCCAGGTATAAGAAGGGTATAAATCTATTCAAGAGTTTCCGAAGGCTCACCATGAGGATGGTGAAGGGTCAGATGGGAATGGCATATGAGGAGAACCTGAGGTCACTTGGTCGATTCAGCCTGGAGGAGACTGGGGGGACACCTCATTGCAGTCTGCACCTTCCTCATGATGGGAAGAGGACATGCACACAGCAATCTCTTCTCTATGGTGACCAGTAACAGAACCTGAGGGACTTGCCTGAAATTGTGTCAGGGGAGGTTTAGGTCAGATATTATAAAAACATCTTCATCTACAGGTGTTTGGGCACTGAAACAGGCTCCCCAGGGCAGTGGTCACAGCACTGGGCCTGACGGAGTTCAAGAATGTTTGCAAAATGTACTCAGGCACATTGGTGTGATTCCTTGGGGTGTCCTGTGTTGGGCCAAGAGCTGCATTTCAATGATCCTTTTAGGTCCCTTGCAACTCAGGTTATTCTATGACTCTAATATGGGAAGAGTTGGGGTGTTGCTGCAGAGGAGCTCATTGCTGTCTTGATCTGCAGACAGCTCCATGTGTACTTTAGTCATGATTAGTAACTGATAAAGTATACATGTTTTCCATAACTATTTTAAAACTTCTCAGACTTAAACTAGAGAAAAGAGTGCCAGCTGATAAAAGCAGAGCTGTTATCCCGTTTTTATTATTACTTTATTCATGAACACCAGCTATTTTATTTGAGGACTAATAAAGTTGTGAATGGTGCTGAATTCAAAAGCAGACAATCAACAGAATCATCTTTTTCACCTATCACAAGAGATTCTTTAATACGCTTCAGGGAATCATAGAATCATCTAGGTTGGAATATACCCTTATGGTCACAAACCTAACATTGCCAATTCCACAACTAAACCATGTCCTTAAGCACCATGTCTGCTCACCTTCTAAATACTTCCAGGGATGTTGATTCAGCAACTTGCCCAGGCAACTTGCTCCAGCATTTCATATTGGGTGCTTGTTTACTAAGAACAGACATCTCTAACAACAGTACAAATAAATGAATTGCATTGTTTCAGATTTTTAGAGTGGCATAAAAATATATATTTCAATATGGGTTTTGGAAGTGAATTTTTTTAATACTTACATAAAATCACCAGTTTTCATGTATACAGTTTTGTACCACTTGTAGCATGATTAGATATTGTGGATTACATCTGGTTTTTAATACATTCACCAATTCTTAAAGTCTGCCCACAAAAATATCCGCTGCCTCTTGACAACCATCATTTTTATCAACTTGATCAGCAGGAACACAGTAGACATTGAACCTGATAGAGCTTCATTTTTAGAAATTCAAGCAAGAACAGTAACCTCATAAACCCTAAATTTAATTTAAGTACCCTTCCTTGAAGAATCTGTTTATTCAATCATAATTGTAAAACAATTACTGGAAGTTTTCTCAGAAATATTCATGTGATTATGAATTTTTAACTTCCATTACCTAATTATGAATAATTTAACTTTTGAATATACTTTGTCTCAGAATGACTGCTAAAGTATCCTTAGATCATGTTCTGCTCTCAGACAAGGCAAATATTTTTAAAATGAATTAATTAATTTAGAGATTTTTTTACTATAATTAATGTTTTCCCATGTAATAAATTAGTAGCCCAAATTCTCATGTGCTATTTTAAATCCTGAAAAAATGAATGAACTTTTTCCACAACCAGGATCAGCACAAATGCATCTCTCAGCTAGCCAAACAAAATGCCCACCACCCCATGTGTGGGACAGACACGTGTGGTGTACAGATATCCTTGGGGTGTGCAGTCAGCTCTGTAGCTCAGTCTAGCTGAGCACATTCCTAATGACCTACTGGATCTCTGGTGTTCAGGAGCAGTGGCTGTTCTCCAACAATTCATAAGGAAGAGAAATAATCCAGTGGCATCACCGTTCATCTTCCGTTCAAATCTAAGTGGATTGTGATTGAGCCAGTGTTGATAATTCGGGCAACTGGTTTATAGGCACTAAAAAATTACTGAGATGTTGAATTTTTCTGTGTCACGCCATATTGCCATTGCCCTGGCAATTGGTTTTACTAGTAGACTTGCCTGCTTTCCCATTTATTTAGTAAGTAGTGAAAATATGATCTGTTATAAGAAAACTCAGAAGTTCCTTAGAATAGATCAGTTTCCCTTGGTGCAAACAGAAATGCAGTGATTTGCAGGTCTACAAGTTAGCTCATATCCTTAGTCTAAGATGAACTTCAACTAAATGTTTGTAAACTTAAAAAAAATAAAAATGCCTGGCACCTGTTATGTATGATAGTCTCAAAACACTGCAATGGAAAACCAAGCTAAAATGTATAAAAGAATGGCTTTGTATTTAAAGTAAAAAATGTGGATCAACTTCCATTGTGAAATTACTTCACAAGTGAGAAAACTTTAAATATCTGTTGTCGCATTCCAGTTTTATATGACAGCAAAATCAGTTTAGTCATCAAAATCAAAGTATTTATTCACTTGTAGAATCTTCCTAAGTTTTCTTCTTCCTAATCAGTCTTTTGTTCAGTAATTTTAATTTTAACAAGCTGAAAATGGCAACTTTGTACACAGAGCTTTAAACTTCACTCAGTATTCATCACTTTTTTAGTAATAATGACCTCCTGTAATTAAACAAAACATATTAGTCTTTTAAAAAGTTACATCCTAGGCTGTGCTGCTAGGAATTATTAATGATTTCAACCTATTTTCAAAACATGTGAATGATGGTGATTGGGGTTTTTTTAGGAAAATGCCATAATAATTACATTAAATGTTAAGTTATTATTTCACTTTAAAATCCATAATATAACCCCCAAAATTATACCTCCTCAAAAAACAAAAATATAATAAAATGCATGACTATTCCATAGGTTCTAAAGTTATATCTATCACATCAGAAATGTATTGTTCTTAAAAATTCTGTTCACCCAAAGGCAATCACAAAATCTAGAATCTATTTCTGCATGTTATAATACATGCTTTTGTCCATATCAAATAAAATATTTACAAACTGTCTTATTCTTTATTCCATAAGCTGTGTCATTAATGAAAATTAATTTCAGAATTTAGACATACATACAGCATTTCTCTATATACAAGTTTTATGAAGATTAAATATTATAATCCATGCTATTTAAGAATGTGACATCACAAAACATAACCATAAGAAATCCCAAATGTGGAGCTATTTAAAGTTTAGATAGGTGAAATTTTGCCTTGCTTTGTCCTGTTTTGCTTTTTAAGATTAAAAGGTTTTTTAGTTTGCAGTGTAGTCACTGTCTGAAATAGCAGTGTAACAGAAAAAAAAGCATGGCTGAAATGTAAATTTTTTTTTTATTTTGATCATTTCATATGACCATGATTTGGTCATAAAGGCAGGATACAATGTTCTTCACTGATTAAAAGGACATTTTCTCTGGTTATTGTATACCATAACTTTGCAATATTCATTTGCTATTTTAAATTTAGATATTTGTCCCAATCCTGAGGAAAACACACATAATAGGAAAAAAAAAAAGACTAACAGGTAAATATTGAATTGTTCTCCGTGGTATTCAAAGTAGAAAACAATACTGACCATACCATAACTCTTTCAGGTCAGAACAATGCGATTTTGGGAAAGGATGGACTGAAAAAATAGTCAAGTAGTTGTTCATTAACAGCAATTCTCTTAACAAGACCAGAAAGCCATGAATGAGCAAGAGAAATAGTGAATAGGCAGCCTATTTCAGAATTCCCAAATGTTTCATATGAGATTGGATGAGATGTTAGATTTTATCCTTCTGTAAAAGCATATTTAGTCTTATTTTTCATTAATTTTGGATAGAATTTTCTTTCTATAGAATAAGAAGGATTTTTTTTTAGCCTGAAAGACCATTTTAAGCATGAAGTTTCTCAAATCATCTATGAAACAAACCCATCAAGGCTTTCAGTTTAACTTCTAACTCACACCACTAGTCAGATAAATTCTGTACAAAACATTAGAACATCCTTGAAGTTTCTGGAAACAGAACACTTTCTTTCTAGCAGAAAACACACAGCATAATCAGGTTTTGTAGAAAAAGAAAGCTTGAGATCAATGAACTGAAACAGAAGGCTCACCTCGCACAGGAGAGTGTTCAATTAGTCATGCACAAATAAAAAAGAACCACTCTTGATCTGAAGGCACCAAGAATTTTGGCCTAATTTTCCAGTTTTTAAGGCAAAATAAAAATGCTAAGGAGGGAAATTTTAGTTGATAGCAAATAGTTTTCAGGACGGTTTATTACATATCTAAATGAAAAAAATTCTGAAATAAAATTAATGTAAGTATTTAATATTCTTTTCAGATGGAAGGATAATTGACAAAAGCAAAATAGATAACTAATAAATGTTAAATTAAAAAAAAAAAAGAAGAACAATACTATCTTAATTGGGACAGCAGAGAATAATTTTGGTATAAAATTGAAAGTTTTAATTTATTCAACTGAAGATTCACAGCTGTTAAAGAACAAAAATCTTTTAGCAGATGGCATCTTATTTTGCCAGAAAAAAATCATAACAAACCAAAGGAAGATGAGTGAGGTTAGAAATAAGTAATATATTTTTATTTAATGTGAAACAGGCTGGATTTGAAACTTCTGATAACATTTTGGCCACAGATGGCCATGACATCTTTTTTCATACTTTTAGAACTAAAAATATAAGTAATGAGCTAGGTTTTTTTTCCTTTTGCTGAAATTTCGTATTTCAGAATCTACAAACCAACAACAAAAAGCTTTCTTGGAAACTATTGACAGGTTTACTTTAAATGAAATTTTATTTTCCTAGGAGAAAATGAAATAAAATAATAATTTTAAGAACATAAGAATATTTTTCAGAAATTCTTTTCTCAGAGCATTTAAAACTTTTTGGTTTTACCCTACATGGCATGAATCCAGACGTAGAAAACTCAAAGCATTTGTAAAATGGAGATGCTTTACAATACACAGTTTTCAGTAATTTACTTAGTACTAGTGCTGATAGTGGAAAAAAATTCCTTATGAAATATAAATAGGCAGTATATTGCATATCTGAGCAAGCCTACGTGAAAACTAAAGTGCAGAATGCTGTTGCAGAGTAATAGAGGAACAAGAAAATAATTTACAAAGTGTATGAATGTAGTCTCTGTGATAGTGTCAGTTTCTATGTATGACTACTCATTAATCCACAAAATAGCAGAAAATAAATGAGAAAAAACATTTATTCCACTTTGCAAAACACTCCTTGTTTCTTAGAATGAAGGTTGGAAAACACAGAAAGGTGATGGAAACACACTGGCTGGAGAGTCTAACTTGGTAAAATTACTTCAGCCTAGCTTGTGTAAAACAGAGAAAGCAAAACAAAAAATAATGAAGTGGTTTGGGGTACGAAAAAATGATTTGAACAACTATGATATTAAAATCAATACAGATTTCCATTTATTCCAAGATACAGGGACATTGGAATAACATATCAAAACAAAAAATCCCTGGTATTGTAATCAGTACTCAGTAACTATAAGGGAGGAATGATACTCTTTGACTTAACTGAATCAATTTCAGACTAAAAGTGTGTTGTTTTTTTCCCTAAACCTTGAGGTATTGCTGGAAAAGTCTATTCTAATTGTATTCCCAATGCTAAACCCATAGCATTTTCTGTTTTTCAAGAAAGTGCAAAGTACATTTACTTTACAAATGTCTATTTGCTCTAGCTATGACAATAAGCTTCATTTGAAAATATGCATTGAATATTGTTTCTGTTTCATAAATATCATGTCTCCTTATTAGCAAGGAGACACTTAAAAATCATCTTCATTTACCATAGATATGTGTTTTAAAACTTTGATCAAACCTTAGTAGTAGTTTCACAGCTCATCTCTTGGAATACTGCGTGCTCTAAGTGAGAATGTGATTAACTGAGACTGGAATAAAATCTGACCTTTAGTTGTTTAAATCAACCTAATTGTCTAGTGTTTCATTACATTAAAAGAAAGAGTAATATTAAATCTGGGCATAATTTAACAATTCATCTAACCATGGTGGATTTGGATAAAAGTATGACCATAGCTGTTCAGAAGCCTAGTGCCTGTTTAGGATGTAGGGTTCTGCAGGTTCCGTGAACCTGGAAGACAATAAGGCTATTTAGTGTCCATGAGGATATTGTTGAAATGATGGTCATGGTTCTCTCAGAGCCTGCCATGTAGTATATAAATGGATTGCACTCAGATTGTGTAATGGGACATATTAAAAGAGGAAGGATTTTAATTTAAAAAGGGAAGCCTTCTGAAGCCTAGGGCTTAGAAACTAGATGAAGCATTTCTTATCCAGAGAAAGGTTTCAAGGTACCTAATGATCAGTACAGTTCACAATGTCAACAATTAGTAATCAGGAATTCCAGGAAAACAAGACCCCAGCCTACCAATGTAAGCGCCATCATACTTTTTTCTGTTCTCGACATCAAATAACTATGATTTATTGTGAAAACTACAATCTGTAAGCTCTCTGTGCATTATTTTTTTCTTGTAGAAGTAAACATCATTAATTAAATGGTATTGTGTAAATTAATAAAATTTTTAAAAATTAGTAGCTTCACATGATATGAAAATGGGCCTATATATTTTTTCTTTTTTTTAGACAAAGTCAAATATCTGTCAAAAGAATAATTTATATCACTATCAAATACAACTTTAGTTGTATTTCTATTACTATAAGACTTTACAAAACCAAAAACCAGTTCCTTTGCAGTCTGTCCATATCAATTGATAGCAATTAGAGTGTAACTAGTTTTAGTAGGATAACTTGTAGAGTAACTATCCTTAGATAGGTCAACAAAAAGTTGAAGATAGCACTCTTTAAAAGACTCTTTTTTACATAATTTTTTTGTATTTATATTTAATCTAATATCAGAATTAATGTTTCACAAACACACATAGCTTAATGGATACATTTCAAGCTGAGTCCTGTCAATTAAAGTGAATTCTGCTTTCAAAGTTATAATATATTAGTGGTTAAACGATTCAAATGTCCACTTGGCAAGATTAAGAATGGCTGATGGGACATAGTAGAGCTTGTCCACCAGTACATTAAGGTTATTTCCTCTTGCTTTACTTCAAAACAAGCAATATTGCTCAATGTAAATGAATCTTCAGCTTCAATTGTGTGTGCATCACTAAAGGCAAATTGTTTGAGCTACCTAAATGCAAACATAATTTCTGTTGTTTTCTACCATGCATCTTGCTCCATGACAACTAAAGAGATTCATCCTGAAACAGAGAGAATATTTTTAAATCACATATGTAGCTGAAAAAGACAGAAGGTATAACAGATTTACCCTAAAGGTAGGATAGCTTATTAACATGTTCTTGCTTTCATTGTTTAGTACAAAACCCTGGAATTTCTTTAGAAATATCTTTTCTAAATACTTTAGAAAACTGTTAGATGTTTTGAGAACATAGCAAAACATGATCCCAAAGCAAAACACAAGTACAGATTTAATGGAGATGAAGGGATTTTAGAACATGTTCAGTTTGTTTTGTAAGACGTATTAATGAGTGTTAACAACTTTCATTACCATCATCTGGTTGGTGAATCTTAAATACCTTCAGTCTGATGAAGAACATTACTACACCAAATGCAAGAAAAGTTATAATTAATTTAATTTCCCCTTGTCTTTGCAGGAGGTTAGCTAGAGAAAACAAGGTTTAGGGTTAGAGTTAACAATATATTATGAGGAAATCTAAAAGTGATTTGGGGGGGCTTGTCCCACAGTATTTATGATTGATGTGAAACTTTTCGGTTTTCATCCGGTTGTAGGAAATGAAGCAACTAGATAGTTATCAAGATTTCATTTTTTCCCTCCTGACAGAAGGATTATTTTCTATGCCACTCAGAGATTCAGCTGGACAGTGAAGGTTCTCAACAAATTATCTAGCTCCAAAATCAAACTAAATTCACATTTTGCTACTTCCTACTTTGCTAGAGGTTTTTTAATGTCTTCACAGAACTATAACCCTCCTTCTTCTGCTTTCACTTACTTATCTGAATAATTTTTTCCACTATAGAATTTATAGAAGTGAAGGAAAAAGCTGCCAACTTGTGATGATTGTCCAATGACTTCAGAAAGAAAGTGACAAAGAGAGAGAAAGAGGTGGGGAGAAAGACCAATCACTACTTTAAAATATGTTGCCCAAGCTGAAGGAGAACTATTACCTTCCAGTGTAATAGAGTATGGATGTCATCTTAAAACTCAGGTGACCCAAATTATAGGAAAAAGTTCTAAGAATATGCTAGAAGCTTTATTCAGAAAATATTAAGAAGAGGTGAGCAGTATACAAGGCTGCAGACAATTGACTACTTAAATGAAGTTTCCAAGCATTTCTTCTGATTTTTATAGAATAGAGCATCATTAAATTCTGTACCATGGTATCTTAACACTAAACTCCAGTGTTAACTTATTTTAATTTATTTTAGCAGGGTTTGACATTTTTACATCATTTATATATATAGTTTATGAAAAAGTAATCCAGTTACTCCTCTTTATCCATTGCAAAGTATCAGTGCCAAGAACTGTTTAGTGTTAAGCTAGTAGAAATTATGAGTCAAACAAAAAATTTGGTATCAGAAAGGAGAAGAGTAAGATAAATTTTTGCAGACTATAAGTTTCATAGCAATAACTGATGTATTTTATTGACTAACTGATGAAATCTTACTTCTCCAGGCCTGTGTTTTGTCAAAGGTTTCTTATTTCAAAATAGAGTAAAACTTCTTCTTAACTGGGACAAGGACACATTCAACTGAATTGGAAACAATGCCAACAACAGTGAGAAGGGACAACAGTCCAAATCTGAAGACCAGTTGTTCAACTTTGATATTTATCTCCCAGATATTCTTTCAAGCCTATCCAATAAAGACAGGACTACACCTGACAATACCTTCCATTATTCCTGATTTATTTTTCCATAGAAATACAACCAAAAACTCTCCAAAATAATGTTGTGGTAAAGAAATAAATATTGTCTTAGGTATAATAGTAAATTAAAAACCTCAAAATGACAGCTAGTGATTCAGTTCTGCTTTTCTCCAAGACAAAAAAAATGTAAGAAACTTCTAATAGCTTATTTTTATGACACTATATGCAGGTTTAATTGTTCATATATCTTTTCATTTCTTCAGTCGTAGCATTATGGTATGTTGGTTTCTCACCTCGTGAGGGGTTGGTTTGGCAAGCTCTGCACCCTGGCGAGATCAACAAGGACAAAAGCAAAGGACAAGAGGTGCTCTTTCTTCTCCGAACCAAAGTCCCACAGCTTTAATGGAGAACAACTCCATGGGAGGAAAGAGAGAGAGGCCAGGAGAGGAAATGGCGTTCAGGAGAAGGAAGATGGTCGTCCACCTCATGGCAGGAGATTTTAAACCCGGCGGAAGAGGGGGCGAGGAAAGGAACTACAGCCAATGGGATCCAACTGATGGGAGCAGTAAAAGGAGGAACTAACCCGGGGGAAACCAACACCACAGGACTTTGGTGGGGGGCGAGCCGGAGGAGTGTACAGATACAAATCAAACCCCTCATTGCAATAAACCAAACCACCCAGAGTAAAATAATAACTGAATCAACTACTCAGTGCAATACAACAGTGGTACACAGTGAATAACAAGTCAAAGAGTTTCAGTTTTAATGCAATAATAGGCAATAAATCAATGACGGTCAACAGAAATTTGACTGTCCATTAATACTGTCAGCTATAAAATGCAGTTAGTTTCTCAGGAAGGAGCTTTGGATCCTGCATCCATTTTTCTAAATATTAGAAATATTATAATTAAATATTTCAAAATAAAGTAGAAAAGTGGTGGAAGATGTAGTTTCTGGAAGATGTCATAATAATGTGCATAATATTTCATATGATAATTCATAACTTGATAGGATACAGAGGGTGAAAATTGTTATATTCTAATGATTTTAATTTCATTTTATGTTTCTCAAACTAGAATGAAAAACTCTAAGACCTAATTTCAAGAAGAAACATTGATCTTTAAAATGTGACTTAGCAGAACAGAGCTGCCAAGTGTACACTTATTTATTGTAGTTATATTTTTCCCTTTGATCAGAAATAATTCCTGTTTACTTGGATAGCAACTCCACTGCAAGATCAAACACTCTTAATACAGAGTACTTCAGGTGTCATATGATGTCTTTTTATACATGTATAGAACAATTTCAACATTTCTAACTAGCATGAATAGTTCAATGCCAAACTTTTGAGACTTGTTTTTTTTCTGTTTACACCAGGTATTCCAATCAGCAGAACTTGCTCATAATGTCAGAACTAGTGCCAGGCAAAGAGTGTTAACATGTGGATTGGCATGGTAACTTTTCAAAAACAACAAAAAGCCAGCCAACCTTGCTGATCAAAACAAGAAGGTAAGAAGTGGTTACAGTCTTAATCAGCTGTAGAGAAATCAAATATCCAAAATACCAGATGCTGAACACCAACTTTTGGGAGAAAATAGAATCTGGAAAGGGCAAAGGTATTTAAGTTCTGTTACCTAATTAATATATTAAAAAAGAATATTATGCTGAAATTTGCTATATACAGCCTTTAATTTGATAATTTTAAAACCTCAAGTGAAATATTCTTTTAAATTTTTCCACTCACTTGGGTATGTGCATATACTTCATTATATTTCAATAGAAATTTCTAACTGCATCCAACTGGCACATGTCAGCCCTTACTCTCTTTCTACTCAGCTGCATCTCAGTTCAAAGGCACAATATTTAATGGTGACTGTTGGGTTATAGTAATTTTAAATGTCTCTTCAGCTAAAAAATTAATAAAAATCTTAAATTCTAAGTTGGTTGAACAGCCTACAGACATTCAAAAGCATAGTTCCGTATAAAGTTTGACAGGAACTCAAATCTCAATAGGATCTCACACACAAAGTGCAGAAGGACTTGTTTGCTGAAGAAATTTTTTATAGGATTTTTGGTTGGTATGTTTGGTATTTTTTCTTTTTTTTCTTTTGGCTTATTATGGGTTTTTTGACACTTATCTGTCTAAACAAATAACTGATCTTTTCTCTTGCTTAGGGATTTTATTTATTAATGAAGGTGTGAGCTTTTAAGTTTCATATGAAAAGATTAGTAAAACAAACTTACATAAGTAGAACAAGTGAAACAATCAAAATATTTTATGCATTAATTCCTGAATGTTATCAAAATATGTCTGGTAATTAAGGCAATAAAAGGAACTAAATTTCTAATTAACTACTTGATAAATTTCTATCTGGCCTTACTGAATAAAGTGAAATTCATATGCAGATTTTTATATAAAGAGAGAAAAAACAGTGTAAAATAGAAGACCATCCTGTTCAGAGATGTTCAGTTCAGGAAGGAGAGAGATATTATTTTCACTTTTTAGTCTAATATGAAATAAATAGTTCTGGCTACCAAAATGACACATGGAAGTGCATGTTACACTGTTATCTTCTCAGACACAGTTTTAGCAAAATTTGAAGTAAGTTGTTCTTTAGTTTGAACAAAAGTATTAACAACTCTTTTCTCTGTCATGAGGAATTGTGTAAATTAGGATGATTAAATTCTTTATTAATTTGACAAAATCTGATGGAAAATTCAATACATATTGAATACATTTTGCAGCATTTCCAGTAGTTCTGGTTTATTGCCATTCGTCTGCACTGAACTTTATTTTCTAGATAGCATTCATAATTTCCAAAGTACAGAGTACCCACACTGGAATGGATAATTTTGTATCACTGAGAAATAATAACCCTTTAAAAAAAACCACATAACTTCAAAATTCATCTTCTTGAGGTCACCATGCAAAAAGCAATAAAACCCCCACATAGTCCTTAATTTTTGAGACCCATTTACTACGGTTTTGATAATATTGAAATAAATTTTAATTAATTATTAAATTTGAACTAGTTGAAAACTGTTGGTTTGGGAATCATGGGAAAAGGAAGTATCACAGAAACTAACTGGTTATGAAGTGGCTGACTACACTTCCCAGCTTGTAGAGTCATACACCATCTCTTTCCATAACTTCAGGAGCCCTACTTTCCATTCCAGTGGGTAGAGATATCATAAGAAGCCTTGAAGTAGCTTCAAAAAAGTTAATTACACCTATTTTAAAACTCTGAGAAGAAATAGACTTTAAATATATTCACATTGAAACACAGTGTTCCAAATAAATGCACTAGTAAGGAAGGAAAGAATAGATTTGGCATTTAAAGGTATATCAGTGATTCATCATCAAGTCTTAATGTTTCATTAAAATTAAGGAAGCAATAGCTTTGTGATTGTGTCATATATTGTTAATACATGAGTTGTATAAAATACAACCCTATGGTCATGGGAAAAAATCTCATACTATAAGTTTAAAAGTTTGAGGTCAGCTTAAGGATAGACACACAAAACATTTAATTTACCTACTCCAGAGAGTTAGATCTGTATATAGTCTATTTCACAGATTAGCTATGAAATATACTGAGTTCATCTGAAATTGAGAATTAATTTGGGAGTCTAATAACCTTATTTATTAGATTTAAGGACATTAGATTTTTATTTAGACTTAGATTTAGATTTTTGATGGATCCTTAAGATGGAATCTGACTTCCCTCTTTATTTGGTAAGAGGTAATATTATTAAATGGGGAGTAGGACAGAAAGAAAATCAACAAAAATATAATCTATAGTGATCAGTAAAAGCAGTAAAGGTCAACTAATGGAACTCATCAGATAGGTAAGGCTAGTGTTGAAGTTGTATGTTTTTCATTCTCCAAGGTCAAATAGAGATGTAAAATTGAATCGATTAAGGAGGCAGTAGATAATGGCATCAGGAAGAGGAAAATAAGTGCACAGCACCATCCTGTCCTTGTTTAATGCACATTTCATCATCTGATATGGTAATGGAGTTTTTCTGAACTTGTTTCCCTGTCTTGATGCACAACGTCAACTGTGAGAGTGCCTAAATATAACGACCCTAATCCAGGATCATGTGTGTTCTTAATATACATAGCAAACAAATAAAGAAACCTAATAGATTTAGCTAGTCTTTGTTCCCAACAACTTTTATTATTAGTTATGAAAAAGCAACAGCAGTATTCTATAAAAATTTATTTCCTCTGTATTAATGTGAAAATTAGGAAGGTTCATATTACATTCTTACCGAGAAATGATTAAAAAAAGGTATCATATTTGAAAATCTAAATTAATTGAGTGAGCACTCTAATGAGATGTAGATTTAAAGTTCAAAATCTGTTTCTGTAAATATACTGTCATCCATTGAGGGTGTTTATGTAGTAAATAATACTGGTTTTGAATTTGGACCCAATCAATTATATGGCAAATAATACTGGTTTTATATTTAGATGGAATTCCTGATTATGGAAGACTGATATTGCAAGACTTGAAACAGATAGCTTAATGCAACTTAGTCAGTCCTTCATTGAATCATCTGTCAAGACCAGTTGTCTCTAAATTTTTTTCTTTTAGAGGGCATTTGTATAAAAACAGTTAGTTGAAAGAGAAGCTGAAGAAAAGACAAAGATGGAGGTGTAGCACCAGTGCGTGGTCTTGTTAAATCTCATGATATTCCCATAGACCCACTTCTCAAAGTTGGCCAGATCCCCATGGATGACATCCTCTCCTTCAAGTGTGATCTCAATTTCATCTGCTAATGAAATACTGAGACAAAAAAATTTCTAGTTTTCAAGAAAACCATAAATGAAAGAAGACAAACCCACATTTTCTCATTCCTGCACTTTCCTTTTTTGATTACTTTATTTTTTGTCTCTACTGAAATTTCTGTCAAGAGGCTAGTTCTTGTATGAGGAAGGTGTTTTAGGTGGTAATTGAAGATCTTGTCACCTGAATTTATTTCTAGCATCACTAAGGATGAAATCCAGAAGTACTGGCTTTGTCTAGCATATCATTAGTCCTTATATTATGCAGAGTTCAACTATTTTTGCAGACCATCAACAACACCATGAATTTCTAATGATCCGGCAAATAATTAATGCAGATATGAATGAAAAAGAAGTGGAACAAAGCTAGAAAAATTTATTTTTCACCTTCATAGTAATAGAATAATGTGAAGAATTAATGATGTGAATTGAATGTCCAATTACACCTCATTTAGTAATAAAAAGAGAATAATCTTTTAGGTGTATTGGTTTACACAATTAGTCTACACAATGTTTCAGCTGACATTATTCTCACAGTCTCAGTTGCTTTGTTTTAAAAAGAAAGTTGACCGGCAAAAAAGTATTGGTAATTTGGCATTTTTTGTGGATTAACATGAATAAATAATCTGAATCAAAATTCTTTTTCAGCATAAAAGCTGGAAAATTAAATAGGAAATTAAAAATTTTTCCAGTGTCTCTAGTGGTTAATGTCTGCTAGTTTTGCCATTGTGGAAAATAAAACATTCTGATATCTATAACAGCTAATGAATTTGCTTAAGGACAAAGGATTTCAGACAGAAAATTCACAGCTTCAGGAGGAAAAAAATCCAGCCTTTTTGAAGCAAATTCCTAGAAACAGCTTCCTAAATCTTCCTCATAGAAGTTTCAGTTTAGATAGCAAGGAAATCCATACTTTCTTGTGCTTTCATATTTGAATGACTTTGTCTTCTTTGTCTTATAGCATTCTAGGTAACTGTGGTATTTTTCTTAATATTTGATTAACAGTCAAAATTAAAATCACTACAATTATGACATGAACAATAAAATCCAAGGATTTTATTGTTCATACTTAGTTGTTAAAGGCAGTGCTTTTATATGCATTCTACCCTTTTATGTTTGAGCTCTGACAGTTTAAAACAATTGAAAACACTAATGGTAATAAAAAAACTAGAAAAACCAATGAATAGGTTAGAATCCTACTACCTGAAAACTGAAATTGATAAACAAACAAGAATTATTTAAAACCATAAATTATTTTTAATATGACCATTCCCTTCTCCTTTTTTTTTTTCTCTTTTATTATCCTGTAGTTCATTTTGGGGGAGAAGTAAAATGTGCCTAATATTTTAATAGAGTGTTTCTTTTATATTAACTAGACTCAGAGATGATACACTGAGAAGTTCAGGCCAAATTCTATATCTAAAAGATTCTATTTCAGGAACAGCCAAAACCACTGGATGATGTTGTCAGCTACTTCATGAAGTTATGACCTTGAATTTTAAATTTATCTTTAAAAATCTGAACCTGAAATGAATATTATAATTTCTTCAGCTTTGAGAATATTTAGCTATTCTCATTATGGGTTGATAAATCAACTAGATTCAAAATCTTATTTAGAATGACAGCTTATTTACTCCATAGAAGCAACAAGTAAATATAGATTGATAACTTTACCTGACTTCATGCTTTGATGCATAAAAAAAGGATTTTAGTTCAACCATCAGTTTAGATTATCAATTTACTAAGCTGTGTTGCCTGCCAGACTGATTGTGCTTTAGTGGTTGATGACTGAAGGGGTTCATGGTACACTCTGAAGAACTCACTCATTTCTAATATTTCTTTTCTGCGCTATCTTGGTGAAAACCAGCAAATCAGGAAAAAATGTATTGGCCATAAGATATAATATTTCCAAATAAAAGTATTCCACTTCAAGGTGTATCTAGGTATATGTATATGTCTATGAAACTGAGATGTTATTTCACCTTACAGAATTACAAAATGAAAATATTATTATGAAAAGATGATCTAAAATTACACTAAAATGTTAACAGAGTCAACAATAATTTTAGACTTCATAAAAAGAACAAAAAAAAATGTTGATTAAAATCGATTTTTTTTAAAATTCCCTTTGAAAATTTCAAAGACATCTGAAATTTCAAAGTTTCAAATAATAATTTTTTAAAGCCTTTTTCCTTTAATAATAGAACTCATTATTAATATGTATTTAATCAGAGAGTGAGAGAAAATATGTGCTCTGATTCATTTGGTTGAATGCATATCTGCTGCACAGAATTAGCAGTGTGAATAAATAAAAAGGTGACTTCCAGTCCTCTTCAGAGTTGTAGACTCCATGACTTCTAGATGTTAAATTTCCTTCCTTCCGCCACTTCCTTCCGCCACTTCCTTCCGCCACTTCCTTCCTTCTGCTACTTCGTCCCTTCCAACCCTTCCTTCCGCCACTTCCGCCACTTCCACCACTTCCTCCCTTCCACCACTTCCTTCTGCCACTTCCTTCCTTCCTCCCACTCTATTTCAACATAACTTTCTTCATAAATGAAACAAACAGTTTTACATATGATTCACAATGATTTCAGTATGCTGTATTACCACATCTATTGCAGACTAATAAAAATATTATGCTCCAAAGAGTCTTCCTTTGCTTGCCCCTTTTCTTATAGAAGAAATAAATAAGGAAGAAAGAAAGAAATAAGATAAAAACAGTAACCAACTTTTTGCTCCCTCTGAAACATTATTTGACCATTAAATAAGGCTCACAAATATGGTACATAGTCTGTATAGAATCATTAATGAAAACCATATTGGTGTATAAATAAAATGTTAGCAAGTTTGAATATTGTATAGTTGAAACAATCAAGCTAGCAGGGAAGAGCAGGTCATAAAACTAGGTTATTAAAACGCAGACACAAAATTCTACTGATTCACTAACAAAGCATTCACATATCTTCACAATTTCCTTCTAATATAACTCATTAAAAAAATCTGAGTATCTTTTAGATACTGAGGTGTCAACCTACATCTGTAAGAACTCAATTTTATTTAAATAATAAATAATATACAACTAAGCCGTGCAACTTGTTAATAAAGAAAAATAATAATGTTAAGATGTTCCTTTTTACTTTATTAGTATCAGTCTTTCTTATTGGCATTCACTGCATATTTTGCAAAGTTAGTGAACAGATGCAAGTACATAACCTTCCTGCACTAAGGGAAAATGCAAGGTAAATCTTAGTAAATATTATTACATTAAGACTTTAGCTCATTAATGAACAATGGTTTTAACCCTTATTCAGTTTTGAAAGTCTAAGACCTTAGTCAGAGGATTCTAGAGGCAAAGGAGGTAAATACAATAGCTTTAGGTCATAGTTAAAGGTCAGATTTCTTAGTAAAAGGGTAGTCTCCTCCTTCCTTTCCTAATTTTTATTGAAGTTTTTTGAATATATTTATTTCTTTTCTTATACTAAACACAAGAAAAGAAAAATCCAAATAAATAAAACCTAAACAACTCCCTCAAATCCAAAAAGTTCTCCAAAAAGTAACAAAAACCCCCCGCCAATATTCTACACCTTTGAAACTATAGGATCAAAGGAGTACTGAGCAATTTTTTCTTCGATTTATTATTTTTTTCTTAGTCATTGTTCCACGGAGGCTGCAGAGAGGATTCTTCATTTCTAGAATGGATTTTGTTATGGTTTTCCTTCCTTATTGTTTCATGTAAAAGGGCCAATATTCCTTTTCTCTTCTTCATTGCCATTCTAAACTAAAATATCTTTAAATATTTCCAACAAATTAAACAAAAAACAAAAACAAAAAGCCAACATAACACAGACAAAAAAATGAGTTCAAATTTCATAGAAAGACCCCAAACACTTCGGCTTTCTCTGGGAAAGTAAAAGATTAAAATAAAGCCTCACTGCCTTAGACCTCAAGGTCTTTGCCTCAAAGACCTGTTTTCGATGCTGTGTTTGTGAGTATAATAAGCAATTTCAGCTGTTTCTTGTCTCTACTTCATTTGAAGGATGAGCTACACAAATTTGTTTCTTCCCACCACCATGCTCTCTCCAAAAGGCTTAGTCATGTAGGTACCACCAATTTTTCAAAATTAAGAATGCACAGAGACAGCTTAATTTCTGACATGTGCTTGTTCTAAGATACATATTTTTGGCAATATTTCATATTGTTTATTTCAGGCTAAGCCTGCTCCATATACAAATATTATTTTTGTTCCATATTCAGAAACATAACCCTTCCTGTATATTTCCACCGAAAACAAGAAACCTGACTCAGAGCTTGGAATTCCGCTAGGGTGGCAAATGCCTATTTACCTACTATACATTACCCCCTATTTTATTTCCAGTATTTACTCTATTTAGTGAAAGGAAGTCCTTCATAATATTCAGTATCAGCTTTTCTTCTGGAGTAGTGATGGTACATGGTCATTGTAGTTGTTAGCTAGAGACTTTCTGCAGATAATGAAAGCCATGGAGGTGTTATACACTTCCACTGAGAATCAGAAAAATAAAAAAACTTATCTGCTTTAAAGCCATTTCTTCAGAGGGTACAACATGACCTTGTCATGAATGTACTTACAAAATGTTTTATGGTCTCTAGTATAAAATGCGGAAATATTTTACATTCTAAACTATGTTTACATTTTGCATTTACATATCATAGATCATAGTCTTACTAGATAAATGTGCATGTAGACAGTATTTGTCCATAAGCTGGTGCCATTACTCAGAAAATTTTACTTAGAGTTTCAGTCAGAAGTATGGCGAGTCAGATACACAAAATATGAAAACACAAGGAAGAATAAGATGCTTTTGAAATTACACTGTCTAATAAGGCTTTACTACATGGGCATTCATAAATGGAACCTTTAACATGCCTCAATTGCTGACCCATCAGGAAAAGACTTAGAAACATGATAATATAAAGCCTTCCTTTTCTTATCTGTAATAATTTAATGTTAAAATAGTTTGCTGAAATCACTCTTTAAAGTTATTATCTTTCTATTGTATTTGTCTAGACAGAAAAGCATAGTCAGAGTGCCACTTCAGCCCCAGAAGTACAGTTCGAGCTTATTCTTTTTTCTAGAGATAAATTGCATACTGCAAAAATAAGTGTTATGGAATGGAAATTACAGATTTGCATTTCCTGCTCCTCTCTTGAGGAGGAGACTTTATGAAAAAGAGCCCTCATATGTTATGTATTTAAATTATTCAAAGTGTACATTTCTAGTCTGAGAAGAAAAAACCTACAAAGAAGTAAAGAGCCAAAAGCGTTTGCATATGCAGAAGTTGGAGGTGATGAAAGTCATGTAAAATGGGATAAAACAGATCATTACAGCTGAATGAATGTAGTGACAATTATTAATAGATATGAATTCTATGGGAGAAATAAATATGATAGACTTGAAACACCAGCATAGCTCTATTCCTTTCACTTCTTGGGCTATTTGCGGTATACTTTTGTTTCAGTATAGAATTTCCTATTTATAATGTTTAAAAATTCAAATCACCTAATGAAACAGCTCACACATAATTTTATTGTCTCTGATCTGAGAAAATAGTACTCCTGTGGAAGCAGTCTTTTCTCTTGCATTCATTTTCTGATGCTGTCATGGTTGATCAGAGATAATGAGAAAGGTATTTACCGTATTATATGCTCTCCATTAAGATAGAACCTTCCTATTTGGGAAGTATTGAGCTTCATTGAGTTCAACTGCAATTCAGGATTGCAGCATTAAAACCCATCTTTGTTACCTACTTGGGAAAGCATATTCCTTATTGTCTGCTTTTTATGTAACACTTGCACACAAGCTTTGGATTTTATTCTGAGAATTGATTTTTTTTTAATACCAAAACCATTTATATCCCTGAGATGACACAAAAGTACTTCTACTGCTGCATTTTTTTTCAGCAAAGCAAAGCTAATAAATGTGAAATCCTCTCTCCACACTCAAGATATCAAGGTAAGGCGGATACATTTGAAAAATTGCTCTAATACATCTGAAAATACAAAAATCAATAAGCTATAAAAGCCAAAAAGCTTCTTCAATTTCATTCCCTTATTGCTCAGCATAGGTGGTCAGGGCACTGAGAACAGTACAAGGTTGCAAAAAAAGTTGTTATACCTCTAGTGTGCAGAGTGAAGAATGTAAGAAAACCTTATGCAAGTCCGAAGGCACACTTGAGACATAGGAGGGAGCTAGCAATGACCTTCAAGCTTTTGCCCATTTGATCGAAGACCTGAGAATGTTCTTGAGGGATTCTGCAGCCACAGCTGTAGTTCATGTCATCCTTGTATGAATACAAGATAAATCCTTTAAGACTGATTTCTGGTTGGTGTTCTTGTCTTTTTGGGCAGAGGAACTCCTATTTTTTTAAAAAAGGTTTCAATATCATTAGAAATTAGGGCATAAAGCTGCCTGAGCAAGTGATTTTTTATTTTTTAAATGAACATATTTATTTCCAAAGTAAAAATACAAACATTTTGGATTCTCTGCATTTTGAAAAAGGAAATCAGAAGAAGAAAAATAAAATGAGAGAAAAAGCAAAATGTAAGGCTTGGAAGTTCATCTTTCTGAACAGAGATGTAAACTCACTTCCAGCAGAAGGGTACAGCTGGTCCATATCCTGGTGGCCTTTTCACAAGAGGTATTTAGGACGGCTACTATACTAAATTCACAGTCTGGAAGTCGTGAAATTAGATAATGAACATCATTAGTAGTAGTAGTAGTAGTAGTAGTAGTGATATTGGTATTGGTATTATTAGTATATAAAATAAATAAGAAAGCAGAAGGTTGCCAAACAGGATATTTTAACTGAGGACCACCACTGAACTTCAGCCAAAACCTTCGTTAATAAGATTCATATGGTATGCTAGAGGTCTGTACACAGAAGAAGTAAAGGGACAAAGAAACTCTGCTGTTTAGCCAATGGTCTCTGAACCCTACTGCTTCACTTTCCTATGGTAGCCACGGAACTGCTTCAATGTGTACCGCCTATCATCATTCTTCCCAAAAAATCTTTCATCATACTGGGAATTATCCAGAAAAAATTTTCCCCTGCATTTCCCATTTATTCCTCTTCCTCTCTCCTCTGTGTCTCTAAAATGGAAGGAGGATGAGAAAGTGAGGCTCCGCCTTGTATTTTAATATTTATTATCACTATACTACAAGTGTTATTTTATGGATCCTTACAAAAAATCCTCTAAAATTAGCCAGTATTTACAGTTTGAGAGAATAATTATATGACAGAAAACAAATCAATCATTGACTTTGAAAAGTAAACTTGTCTTCGTCAGAGTACACAACCGGTTTGAGCAGGTGCTGCTTGGAACCGGAAGGTGAGGTGTTATTATCAGGGATGCATTATGCTATTTATTATATTCTGAGAAAATATAGTCCTGCCATTCTTTCTCATACTTGCTCAGTCAAAATTCTCTCTCAGCTTTCTAATTATGGAAATAATTGTGCTAGTATGTTCTGTTAAAAAAAACATAGAAAATCAGTACAAGAAACTCCTAACACATATAGGGAGATCAGATCATGAGACCTTTCTCGAATTATGGTGAGATATACATAAAAAAGCACTTGACAATGTGTGGTCTGAATGACAACATGGATGAGACATCCATTTCCTGAGTTAAGGATTTAGAGATCTGGGATACATCAGCGAAAAACGGAAAAAAACATACCTCTCTTTTATATACTGTCCTCAGATTCAGAGGCACAGAATTTTAATAAAGCCTTCAGAATAAGTCCCAATAATGCATTGTATTTTATAATTGAATAATACAATTATTCATTTAATAAGACAATTACAATAATAACTGAATAATACAATTTAAAATTAAATAATACATTTAAGGAAGAGTGGCCAAGCATAGGAACTGGTGGCCAAGGGAAATGATGGAGGTGCCATCTATGGAGTTATTTAAAAGACACATAAATATGGCACTTAGAGATATACAATTAGCCTGGAAATCATCAGTAGAGTGAAGATTGGGGATTATGTTATGAAAAATATCAGAGGTCTGACATGATCTGAACTCCAAATGTGCTGAAGAACTTTTCTGTTCATTTGAGGCACAAAGGCTATATGTTTTTCTGGGAAATGTTTTATTTTTTAATTGTTTTGAAGGCAGTAGGACATGATGGCCTTAGGAATTGTTCTCCAGTTCAGTAACTTCTGATAAAATGCTGATTGAAATGGATTTAAACTGAGATGAAAAGATTAAGTTTATAATGCTATGCAAAATCCTTCATATATATATCACTGGATAGACTGTACTCTGAGATATTGAGAATTTGCCTAGTCTTTTAAATCTGTGCAGACATTTCTGCTATGTTAGTTTTTTCTTTCAAAGCCAGAAGTTTAAGTTTGGTTTAGATTAGTTTAGTTTCGTTCAGATTATAGAAAAAGGCAGAAGAACTACATCTATTACAAAATTTATGTTTATGAAATGGGAAGCCTGATATACTGCAAATGTCAGTATGGTGCTGTGAACAAAGTGTACAAGAGTCAAAGTGGATTTTTTTTAATGTATTGTTTACAATAATGTAACTTTATGTTTGTTTTGGTTTGGTTTTTTAACTCAAAGTATGATGTTTAAATTGCCATTTTATAAATGATTTTAAGATTTAAATTTTTTATCAGAAAGCAGAATGTAGGATTTATTAAGCATAAAATAATAAAGTTTGCAGTAAAATATGTTTTACACATTTGATGTTTTCTGAATACTCTAGTATCTACAATGTTACTATGTAGTGTTTATGTTATATTTATATTACTTTGTTTTCAATTTAGTGTTTCTCAGCTCTATTTACAGTCAAAATTTTCTTACTCATGAGAATTAAGTTCAAGCTTATAAGAAAGACCAAGAAATAAGCAAAAATTTTATTAAACTACATGACAAACTGATAGGTAAATAATACAGTATTGACCCAGGCCTTTTAAGTTGACGTGGGAATATATTCTGGCAGGATTCATAAAAGCAGATCACAGCTTCCACGTAAGCAAGGATTCGTTCCTAAACCTGTATTCAGAAGTGTGCGTGATGTCAGTCAATGGCTTTGAGAAACACAAAATAAGCGAGCTATGTCTCATTATATAATGCCTACTCTATATCCTGCAAAATATACTGTGGGGTACAGTATATTTTGCAGGATATAGAGTAGGCATTACTATACTACACCTTATTACTATACTAATTTAAATGAATGAGTGTCCTATTTTTATTATAGAAATCACATATGAAAATGCTTATGTTTATTTTTGTGCTAAATTGTCCCTCGTAGCAGCTAAGCAAAGACAGTAGGAATTTGGTACTATTTACTCATTTAAAACAATTTCAAAGGTTAACTGGAGGAAAAAAACTCACCTGTGATTTTTACTGAACTTTTATGCTTTGCAAAGGTGATTATATCCAGGTTTTGCTTGTTTGTTTGCTTTTTCTGCTGATTTTTGTGTTTGTTTCTTCTTTGTGTTTTTTTTTTTAATCATTTTACTTACTTTCCTTTGTCTTCAGGGAAGCCTATGAAGAACAAAGTGCTTGTATGGCAAAATGACATTACAGTAGCAAGAAATCTGACCTGCATCTCCAGCATCCTTTAATTGAAAAGTATATAATAATACATAATCAATAAAAGTTTCTGGAAACTACTCTTCTAACTTCAGCCTGCATCTTTAAAACTGTGTCTTGCTCTTCAGTCTGTAAAGTTTTTGCAGCAACTTTAAAAAAGTATAGTAATTCAGCCACTGGACAAAGTGGCAAGAAAACTGCTTCCTAAATGCTCAGTCTCCTGGTATTCTAGAGATATGCCAAAATATTACATGTCCATTTTCACCGCTTCATTTTTTGGTGACAATAGACTTCCCACAGGAAGACAGACTAATTCAAGCAGACAGAATTAGCAAAACAATTGGGTTTTTCTCTGCACTGAAATCTGAGTTGAATAGATTTCAGCCCAGCAGATTTGGTAGCACTGATGCACAATAGCTTGTGGAATGAACATCATACTTTAGGTCCCCAAAAGAAATTGGCAGTTTGCATACTTTTTTTTTTAAATGTAAGATTATTTAAAAGTAGATAAAATTGTCTAAGGTGGGACAAATTATCCAGTTATTTACCAATATTAAACTCTTCCATTCTTGAGCAGCATAGAGTTTGCTTGTGCTGAAGTATTTTATGTTGCGTTTCTACTAAAAGAACATTATTGTCCTGATATTCTCTTAATATAAGTACTTTTTCCAATTTAATAGTTTTTTTTCTCTCTTTGATTGCTTTGACTTAGTAAAAGGAACTAAGCTCATAAATATATCTGAGTATGTTGAAACACTACATATGCTTATTAAATTGCTCTCTTAAAATTCCTGTTCATGTAAGAAAATTATTAGAAAGCACTTGCTACATAAGTTAAGGGAAGAATTTGAAGGAACAAATTTATGGTTAATTACATGAAGAATAAGCGTGATTTTTCATTACTTTTCATGAAATTTTCACTATAAACACAGTTCTTTAACCAAAAGTCCATAGATTGAAGATGATGAATGCTCTTGAAAAACTCCTAGTCCAGGATAATATTGGCAATCTTCATTGAGAAAGGGAATTCTATTTTATATGTGCTATATTATTTGTGGTAGTGGGTAATTAAAAGAGGTTGTGGTTGTTTTTTTTTTTTTTATTCTAGAAGTCTGTCTCTATAAAGGAACTTCATAGAGACAGGATAAAAGCAAAATCAGAAAAATATGTTCCAAATACTTCTTAACTTTTTGTTTGCATTTTCACATATGGATATGTTTCAAGTACATACACAAATTTTACTTTTTACATGACTTGGATAGTTTTTACAGTTACTGTCTTTGAAAAGAAAGAAATTCATGTGGCAGGAAGGGCCTGTACAAAATGTACAGTCTTGGAGGACACACTTAAGCATTAAGGGGTTTTGAAATTTACTATAAAATCAGAGCTAGAATTTAGTATTCATGACAGATTCCAGTTTCAATGTCAACATACTTGCCTAAGATCTTCTATAATTTCTCACAAAAGAAATTGAGGTTTTTTCCTCCAGTTAACCTTTGAAATTGTTTTAAATGAATAGTACCAAATTCCCACTGTCTTTGCTTAGCTGCTATGAGGGACAATTTAGTACAAAAATAAACACAAGCATTTTCATATGTTATTTCTATAATAAATGTAATATAGTTGGTTAGATTCAGCAATATTTTAATTACTTTTTTTGCATCCAAGAGATAATTTACTTTGCAAGCAGCCTCATTATTGACAAAGTTCTTACTTCAGTGGAAGGGGCTATACAGTGAAGGCTAAAGCATCAGCTATTAGACTGCACTCTCAACAGAGGAATTCCGGTCTTAGCAGGAGATTTTGGTATCCATGGAGATGGGAGACCTTATATATATGTAAGATGAATGTGTTAACCCTGAATTTGGAAATGGTTCATATTTCTATGATTTTTTTTCCTATCTTAATGTAAAAGCAACATTTTAGTTTTGAAACACCTTTCAGCATTTGTTGCAAAGAAAAACATGCTATCAAAAGAAAAAACCTCTTAGGAAAGGCATAAAAACCAAAGTGAAGTAATCAAATAAAATAGTATCAATTCTTGCTTCCTTTATTAACAGCATTCTTGTTTCTAGGACTTTCGACCAAAGACGTGTGTCAAAAGCGAAGGAAGCCAACCCACCTTGTCATGGATCAGCATTGACTTTGATTTATTGATCAATCAGCCACTTTATATAACAGTGTTTATTAACTTCATGCATATTGCAAAATCCAAGCTCATGATAGGTTAACAGAGAAAACTCTAACCCCTCCTTTTGTTTTACAATACCTATGATTTGTTTATTGAAAACAGGACCAGCGTTCTCACTGTGATATGAAAAGTTCCCAAAACCTCCATATCTGTTCCCAGAGTAGCTATCTTTTCCCAGAGAGCCCAAGGACAGAGTGTTTTGCCTGTTATGGGAAGACTGTCTGAGAATCTTACTGTTTATAAAGTGGTGCTTGAGAGAGCCTAATTATTTATAGAATCAAGCCTGGGAACTGCTTTACAACTACCTTTTACTTTTCCCTCAACTGTATGCCTTCATGGCCTCTTTCTTTAAGCCGTGCTAGAACCAGACTCTCCACAGACATGCATGTCCCTATGATGCATTTAAATCACTAGGAAGCAAACCTTTGTTTCTTTGTTTGCCCAAGACAGAAGGTTTCTGGTCATAGTCTGAAGAAATGAGAAAGATAAATTCTTTACACATTTTTGATTTTTACCATTGTTTAAAGTTATCGAGATTGATAACTAGGTTGAATGCATATAAGTAAAGTTGTCTATTTTTCTCCAGTCAGAAAGAAACTTAAAAATCTGAAGAACTAAAATAACTCCCATAAATTTTTATTCTTCAAACAATGCATATGGAATTCTCATTAGTATAATGTGACAAACAATAGATTTTCTAAATGTATTGGAAGGAAAAATAATATTTGATGACTAAGGTGAAAATATATTCATAAATCACAGTATCAACTGTGATGATAATAGAACATAAAATGGTAAGAAATTATAATTGTATGCATAGAGAGACCTGATCTGCTAGCACTTAATTAACAACAATGAAAAATTAAATTGTTAGATGACATTTACTATCTGGCAACACTTTATTAGGCAAAATAAATTTTGATTTGTTGTAGTATTTTAGAATTCAACAGGAATGATCACAAATATATATTTTTTAAACAATCAACACCTTTTCTTTGTTAAAATGAGCAAGTAAACAAAGTCACAGTAATACATTCCATGGCTAGTGGATTCCATGGACTGATTCTTCTTGGCTATTGATCTGTTCTTCATTATGCTAAACAATTTATAAAGCTGCAGCAAACAGTTTGTGAGTTTTGGCAGTCGGTGTAATTAAAACTTCTCAACCTTTTTCGTGCTTTCTATATTTTCCTCAGAGTTAGTGTTTTCATTTGATCATCATTCAAAGGAAGACTTAAAAGGAAAAAAGAAGAAGGATAATGCTGGAAATCAGCATTATGATCTTCTAAGAAGGAACAGAAAGAATGAGCTCCAAGTAGGCCTGTGATGGAGTAAAGAGTTAAAACTGGATGATCACATGAAGTACTACAATTTATCAAAAATGACACCTCTATGGTGTACTTTAAGTGTCTTTCAGAAGCCAAGATTGGAGCAATTCTAGGTCACATAAATCTGCAGCACAAATTCCAGAAAAAGAATCATCAGAAAGCAAGAAGGTCTCCAAGAGGAGGTGATGAGAATTGAACTTGACCGGTGCAATTGCATATGCAAATTATAAGTAAAATCATGGCATAGATTAGGCAAGATAGCAAATGTCTTAGAACTATTAAAGAACAAACAAGAACTAACCAGGTGAATTTATAGGTAATTTATTTTATATATATATATATATATATATGTATATATGTGTATATATATATATATATATATATAAGAATGTAAAGTAATTTATGACATCTTTTTCATTATTATTTTGTTCTTGTTGTGATGTGAGATCTTTTGTTTTTTTGTTGTTTTGGGGGAGTTTGTGTTTTTGTTTGTTTGTGTGCTTGGTTTTGATTTTTAACAAGACTGAAGGATGTAATCCATGAATCCAAAAATTCACATGGATTCATGTGAATTTTTACTCGATAATAACTGTCATCAATGAAGCTATGCAATAAGGTAAAGAACGCAGTCAAGGGCAGGGATCTACAGCATAATCATTGCACAACTAAATAATAAAGGAGACTAATCGACTTTTTTGGCTACATAACAGTGTGGTCAAGGATCTTGAAGGAAATGTAATTTCATATTAACAGAGAATCACAGAATTTCACTTCAGTATCTCACTTCTGTGATCTAGAACAAGCAACTGAAATTCCACTAGTAAATACTGAGGAAAAAAAGAAAGAATTAATAAATTATTCCATAGACTTAATACTGCCACTTATTAGCTTGCTTGGTGAAAAAAAATCCCATGTATTTTTTAATTACAAGAATAAAAAAAGTGATGAATAAGTATACTAAATTAATTACATATTAACATAGAACTATAGAATTATTGATGTTGGAAGATACTCTAAGATTCTGATGTACAACTGTTAATTCAGCACCACTATATTCACCACTACACCATTCCATCCACATGACTTTAGAATACTTGTGCACAAACTACCTCAGCTACAGAATTTAGAATACTTTTTAAAAATAGTCCTCAAATTCTTCCAGAGAAGAAGAAGAAAAAATTAAATGCAAATAAAAAGGTAATGAAAATGGAATGCAAATAAAAAGGTTAAAAAATTAATTTATTAGTTTTGTCATCTTCCAAATATAGAGAAGAAGCCTTCCTGCATGACTTTCTATAGAAAACTTTGGTCCTATTTGCCCTTTAAAATAAATTTTAGTAGGCAGAGGAACAAAGTCACAAATTATTTATAATATAGCTGTTGCTACAATTATGAGCTAAAATATCTGTTATGAATGTTTGATTTGCTTTTTTTAATATTTTTTTATTATTCTTACAATATGAAATACGAAATCAACCTGGGGAATGAAAAAAACAATAGCAGCCATGGTCTCCCTTGGCCGCATGTGCAGCATTACAGCAGCTCTCACTGCCAGCGTAGTTTGTGCAATTTACTGGATTGTGTAAAAAAAGGGGGCCATCTATATGATAATAGAATGAGCACAGCACAATAATTTTGAAATTGTTAATTCTATCTTTGGACACTATTAGTGCTTTTTTTTTTCATGCAAGAAAACCACCTATATATAATCTTAGTTCTAAATAGCAAAATTAGTCTGAACATCTTGATTGATTACTTGCTATGAAATGTCTTTAAGTATGATGTAGTTTTTGCAGTTTATCATAGCAAAATCACTTTCTTTCTTAAATCTGGATGGCAGAAAATAAGTTGCCATCTTGAACCATTCTTACAACACTATTTGAACAGTAATAATCCTTTTCATGCCTCATGCACCTTCATTTTCTTTCGAAATGATACCTTTTTCTGGGTTATACCACAAGTAAACATGCTTATTCAATGCCTGTCAGCCTGACAGTTGGCTTACACTGGGGAATATTGGTTTTCAAAGTTATTGAAATCTACACATTTCCTTCTACCTCTTGATATACAAAACATGTGGACCAAAACAAAATTTTGAAGACCAATATATTTCATACCACACTCTGACAAGAGAATTACTGAGACATAATGGATTTTTTTATTCCAAGTGACTTTCAGAAATATAAAACATAAGTCTTTTGTAGGGTTATCTTGCATATAGTGGATTACAGAGACCTTCTGAAATGCCTCAGTTTAGAAAAAGAAATGTTTTGAATTCTTGATGTTATTCACACATACACATATGCATATTCTAATTTTATTTTCAGTGTCTCTGGACTGAAAAAGACAACCAATTATTTTCTTAAATTAGAAGAGTAATTATGAAATATTTCTATAGATTGCATTGCCTGGTCTGTAAGACACTTTCATTTGCTCTTAGTTTTAAATCTGTCTGTGTTCATGCTGACTTTCGTAGTTTCGCTCATATTTATTTTTCTGCACCATGTAGTTGCCTCTTCCAAACATATGAATATTGTACAACAAAAACTTCTGAGTCCCACCAAAACAGAGTCAACAAGAATAAAAACAAAATTCTTAAAATTATAGATGTAATTTAAGAACTTCAAAATACCTTCTCATAATTTGAGAACAATGTATTTTGCAATTTACTTGTTTATACACAGAAATGTTGCTTTAAAAATTAATCAATCTTAATAACATCTGTATTTTTCTTTCTTCACACATCCATTTCATCTTATGTGAGTAAAAATATTCGTCAATTTAGAAAGTAATCAAAAGAAAGAAGTAAAAAGTAGAATTTAGAGGTAGAAAATATCCATGCCACTTACAGGATATTTTCTCCTTTAGAATCAATTCATTTTTATATTGGGAAAAAGGTCAGAAATTATATTACTCCTATAGAAATTGTATTTCCCATTAAATACATCAATATTGAAAGAAAAAATCAAAATCAGAGTTCATACTGAGTCATATGAAACTTGGAACATTACAACATTGCTGTTAATATAAAAATATGTTTAACCAGTAGTATACATCCAAGTTCAGAGCAGAAATGAAAGTGCCTACTATAGTCAGAGCAACAGTTTGGATAACACAAAAGGGTATTATCACATCACTGATATTAATACTTTGTTGGTATATGGTTATATGTATTAGACTTGAAGAAACAGCACAGATAAACTTATAAACCAGTGAAATTTATGTAGGTGAGAAGATTTCAGGACAGAATTGTGATAGCTACGGAGTAAATCTGAAAGTCGGCTACACAATTATGCATCAGATGTGGAATTCAGGAGAAATCTGTGCAACACATTAAAAGACCGTTAAAATACTTATAGTATGAGGGAGAGTATATTACTTACAAAGAAAATATGATTTGTTAAAGATCAAGTAATTTTTGTTATAGAAGCTGATATTTTTATTTGTTGATAATGCTCTTTTTTAACCTGAAATTAAACATTAATGGGGAACAACCAGCTTCTTAGATAAACAACAATTTTTTTAAATTCAGATACTCATGAATCTTGTAGTACAGAACTTAGTCCAATTAGGTCCCCCAAATACATTTAATTTAAATTGAGCAGCTACACCAGCTGCAACCAACAAATGAACTAGCAAACAAAATTAGCTGTGTAATTAAAGGGGTGCTTATTTCAAAAGTGTTGGTTTTCAGAAATTAAGTATTTAATTAAAATTAATTTTAGCTTATCTAATTTAAGTAGACAAATTATTGTATGACTTAGCTGGATGGGAATATAGGGGAGATAAAAACTCTGGCTGGAAAACACAGTACAAAGAGAAGAAAAATGTACATGGACTGATTCAGCTGATGGTGTTTGCAGGGGTACCAGGATGAGGGAAGAGATGAGAATGTTGACTCCATGTTTCAGAAGGCTTGATTTATTATTTATGATATATATTATAGTAAAACTATACTAAAAGAATAGAAGAAAGGATTTAATCAGAAGGCTAGCAAGAATAGAACAAGAATGATCACAAAGGCTTGTGACTGACCAGACAGTCTGAGACAGCTGGACTGTGATTGGCCATTAATTAGCAACAATCACATGACACCAATCACAGATCCACCCGTTGCATTCCACAGCAGCAGATAATCAATGTTTACGTTTGTGTACCTGAGGCCTCTCACCTTCTCAGGAGAAAAAATTCTAAAAAAGGATTTTTCAGAAATTATCATTAGCTACATTCAGTTATCAAAATTATCTTGGAGAAGGTGTTGAGACCAAACAAAGCCTCCTTACGTAGGAGAAACAAAAGGACTATTCATGAAGGACGGAAACATAAAATTAAGTTTTGGGTCAAACAGAATTACTCAATGTAAAACTAACTGTAGCAAGTGGCAATATTTTAGCTGATCTTCTTCAATTGTTAGAAGAATGAAGAACAAGGGGAAAAAATAAAAAGGCTTTTAATAAATAAGGCTATCCAAAGCCTAATTTAATAAAGGTTTATTTTGTTTCTTTTTCAATAAAGAGATTAATTTTGAATACTAAGACAAAGTCAATAAGACAATGCTTCTAGAGAGAAATAATAAGTATTTCCACAAAGCAAGGCAAGCTGCAAGACTCCAGTGAATCCAAAAGGGTTAGACATAACTATATCAAAATTCTTTATGAATCAGCAGATCAATTCACGGATTCATAAGTAAAAAATTGCAATAAGTTGCTTATGTGGAAGGTAGGGGTGGTGAGGAGGAATTGCTGGCAAATATGAAACTGGCTACACAGTTTTTGTAGAAGAAGAGAGAAATAATCAGACACTGCAGGCTCATTATTCTCTCTTAATAGATCTTCCAAGACTATATAAAATAAAAGATAATGTTGGTAAAGGAACAAATGGATTATGACATGGGTATTAATAAAATTAGTCTGGGTATTAGATAAAAGTTTGTTTTCATCAGAGCAGTGTAGTTGAAGAATGAACTCCCCACTGGAATAAGGAAGTAGAAACAGCATCTAATTTTTTAGACAGAGCTTGATTTCTTTATGGATAATATTGCATACTGTGATTGCTTGAGATGAGAAAGGAACATAATATCACTCCAGTGTAATGCCCCTAAATCTCTGAATGTCCTTGTGTGTAGTGAAAAAAGTCCTTTCTTCTCAATACAGTGTAATTCCCGGCCACAATACAAAGTGATCAGCAGAAACAATTGTTACATTATTCCTTAAGCTTAGCAGGAAAGAGAACTCACAAAGTGAAAACTCAGAAAGATATTTCTTATGAAACCGATTAAACACAGAAGAGCAAGGGAAAATAAGCTTCTATGAATAAAATGGATTAGAACCAGAAAGGTTTAAAATATACCCAAAAAATGGGACTAAAACCAAAGGAGGTTTGAGGTTGGTGCCAAAAATTTCATGTGTTTTATTTAATAGTAAAAGAGGGGCAGGAAGAAAGTGGCGGAAGTGGCAGAAGTGGCGGAGAGAAGTGGTGGAAGTGGCGGAAGGAAGTGGCCGAAGTAAAGAAGTGGTGGAATGAAGGAAGTGACAGAAGGGAGGGAGGGAGGGAGGGAGGGAGGGAGGGAGGGAGGGAGGGAGGGAGGGAGGGAGGGAGGGAGGGAGTGGAGGGAGGGAGGGAGGGAGGGAGGGAGGGAGGGGGAGGGAGGGAGGGAGGGAGAAAGGAAGACAGGGAGAGAGGGAAA